>NC_081793.1:385000-390000 GCF_963082965.1 Carassius carassius
GAGGGTCGCGGCCTGGGAATGACCTTTGGGGAGTCGCCGTGGGAGACGATGGAGTGGCTGGATCTAACTCCGCCCAGCTCCTCCCACACCTTCCACAGCGGCCCGCCTCCATCTGGACCGAGCATCTTCAACACCGAGTTCCTGGACGTGACCGACATCGGCCTGAACCTGGAGCACTGGTGAAGAGAAACATCAGAGCTCCAGCGTTATCATCTTCCATCAAAACCACTGTCGATTCTGGGAAGCAATGTTTTGATTACTGGAAACAGAAATGAATTGGGTTCAGACACATGAACATGTTTAGTTGTCTGCAAACGTGTGGCGTGGGAAAGCACGTATTAATGCGTCACACAGGTATATCACGTGCACTCTCTTGTAAATATGAGTTCACACTTGCACCTTGAGCTTACAGCAGGATGGCACGCTTTATATGAGCATTTCCTTCCTTCCTGTCACCATCGTGACTTTAATTTATTCAGCAAGCGCAAACCTTTTGGTTTTACGTGTGATATGGAAGCATGTTTCCATCATGGGATATAAACTAACAGTATTTGTGTCTTTATAGCTCAGACTGAATCTTCAGAATGGCAAGATATAAACTCAGAACTTTGACCTTTTTTCTGAATAGAGTTTACATTTAACAGTTTATCATTTTTCCCACTAGTGAAAACAGGTAATTATCTTTTAATGTCACAGTGATCACTTTTTTCCTCATAATTAAATTTCTTAATATTCTGAATCTACATCTCACAATTTTGACATTTTATCTCATAATTCAGATTTTTTATTCTCATAATTTCATTTGTTAATATTCTGATTCTATATCTCACAATTCTGAGTTTACATCTTTTAATTTTAAATTTATATTTTACAATTTTGACTTCATATCTCATTAACCCAACTTTATATCTCATATTAACACTTCCACAGCTTGAAATTCTGATTTTCCATCTTGTAATTCTGGGATTTTATCTTTCAATTCTGAGTTTATATCTTGCAACTCTGACTTTCTGACTTTCTATCTTTATCGTTTTCTCAAATGTGTGGGGGTAAAGTCCAAACTGTGAGAAATAAGGTTGCTATTATCTTTAATATTTTTCTTGCGCTACACTTTGTGAAAAATAATATCACAAAATCTCAACTCTTCACAATCGCTGGAGAACTGAACTGTATTTTAGCACGATCAAGCCTTTTAATCTCTGGTCAGATGAAGTATTAAAAAGATTCTCATGGTTTAAAATGAAGACATCAGAGGGAAAACAAATCACGTTTGGGATAATATTCAAATCCATAATTTCATTGTGATATTTTTAAGGACGAGCACATTTTCTGACACACAAACAGAAGGTTTTTAATCCTGCCTGATCCCTGTTTCTCACCCAAACCTCTGATTGTCACTGAGTCAATCTGAAAAGACAATCAGAAGCATACTTCATTAACAGTGATGCCCATTTTTACTTGTGAATAATGAAATCTAATATATAGATTATATAAGTTCAACTGTGAAATTTTACTGTGGCAAATTTGGGACCTGACTTTTTAAGATCTTTGTTTTAGCTTTTAATACTGATCACTGAATAGCAGAGTTTTTTTTAAATAAATGATTTCAGCTCACCAAAAGCTCAAACTGTGAATATATATTTTTTTCTTTCATGAATTTAAATATGATTGTGTTTGTGGTTTCTAATCATAGTTAGCGCCACTGAATGCTAATGTACTGACCTTTATGAGCGCTTTACCGTGCCTAGAACAAGCTGTTTTCTATTGGAGACTCAGTATTAAACACAGGACTGTTTGATAAGAGACTCAGATATTAGGTCTGTAATGCAGATGAATTGTGTGTAAAGTTTGATGTAGAGCTACTCCTGTAGATGTTATTTTTATATGTTTGAAGTGACTTTGCTATCTTCTGGAGAGTAAGATGTTTCTCTGTATGCTCACGATTACTCTTCACCTCCTAAATGGAGGTTTTGTGCCTTATTTCTTGTTCATCTGGGGAAAATATATTTGTATGACAGAAAGCTTTTGTAATGCTAGGCCACTGAACAACATTAGCATATAAACGGAGCCAGTATCTGTCTCCACCGCTGTATTACTGTAGCAGAGCTCAATAAACCAGACTGTGTGACTTCTGAAGACCTGAAGAGTTTTTACACTTCCCACTTCAAGATTTTTCTGTGTTTCATTTAATTCTGTTTACTTGTAAAAAGTGCCATTTTTGGGTGAAAACTGTCTCCACACCCATTTTTCTTTTTTCAGTGCAGGTCTTGATCTGGAATAAATGCAGTAATAACTACGAGAGGCTGAGTATTGGCTTTATTTCAGCACTGAGCACGTCGTGTGTGCAGATCTAACATTGTTCTGCAAAACAACACACTTTAAAGCACTTTTCTTCTTGCTGGTGAAGATCAGATGATCAGATGTGTTTTCTCTCAGGTACATCACAGTGTAAGCTTCACAGTGAACATTACTCCATATTAACAACACAAATATACCTTGACTCCATATAGTGGATATTTTGGGAAAATCCCAGGTATTCTGAGCAGTAGGATTATTAAAAAAACGTGTTAATATAAAATTAAATTAAGTAGCATATCTAAAATTGCTATATCTATCTTTTGGTACTTTTTTGTCTGTGACACAAGAGTGCGCTTCAGAGCTCGTGCTGTATTTCTCACCAACACCAGAGTTATCTGTCCACGAGAGGGAGACGAGCAGCTGACAAATGATTCCTTCCTTCCACTCGCTTTCACTTCTGCAGAACATTAGTTTTCCAGAAGAGGACTAATACCTAATGACAGACAATAACCATGAAGACCTCTAACTTCACACTCTGTAGATAGTTTCCTTCATTTGACCCTATCATAACCTATTAATAGACAGTAAAGTAAGACTAGAGACAGACGGCTACTTTAATGTGCGGAATATGGCACATTTGTCAACACTTTAAATGTTTCTGACACGTTATAATTCAACAGTTAAATGGAGCTGAAATCAGTTTGAATCCATCGTGTTTTCAACTCATTTATGTTTAAGTGAATGCTATAGCTGATACTTTATAAACATTTGTTTTTCTTCAGTGTTGCAGCCAATTTTACCCATGAACTCAAGATTCAGTGCATGAAATCCAATGCAAATACAGAACATAGCGATTCTTTTATGCAGGCAGGGCTGAATGCGTTTAGTTACATGATGTTCGATATGCTTCACATACTGTAAATATGCTGAACTTAATACGTTCAGAAGAATTTTACTTAAGTCACAAGATTTGGCAGTGAGGTGTGTGTGTGTGTGTGTGTGAGAGAGAGAGAGAGAGAGAGAGGGAGAGGCTTCTGCGATCCACACAGCACTCACATCACAGTCTCACTGATCCTGAGAGAGACGAACACCGAGCTCGGAATCATTCGGAGACAGTTTGGAGATCTGATCCGCCACCTGAGGAGCGGAGTACGATGTCGGGCTCGTTTTGTCGAAGTTTGTACCCTTTCCCCGGGGATCAGCACCAGCAGGGACTGAGGTTCGAGGCTGGAGAGCTGATCCGAGTCACACAAGCTCTGGACGGAGGCTGGTGGGAGGGAGAGAAGGACGGGGTCAAGGGATGGTTCCCTTCAAATTACGTGCAGCTGGAGGTGAGACCTTCATCATCATCTTCATCATCATCATCATCATCATCATCTCAGGTGTGTGTTCACCGTCGGGTCTGAACACGTACAGGTGACACTTGTAGGTTATAAAAAAGACGTGGGAACATTGCTTTGAAATAAAATTGGAAAGGTTACAAAAACGTTATAGCCTACTAACTTTATTTCACCAAAATATAACGTGATTTGAAGGTTTATTCTGTTTAAACGTCCCGTGTTTTTTTTTTTTTTTTTTTTGTAATTAGTGTTATTTAAAGGTTAGAAATGGCATGATTAGGACGTGATTAGGATTGTATGTTCATTTATGTTCGTTTAATCACTTTTACGGACTTTTAGCCATCTTCAAGAATCGGCTTAAAACACATCTCTTCCATCTTTATTTGACCCTCTAACTTTAACACTCACTATTCTAATTCTACTCTTAAAAAAAAAAAAAATCTAACTACCTTTCTAATATTTTTGTATTCTATTTTCTTTTCATTTATTATGCAATTGTATGTGTGTGTGTGTGTGTGTGTGTGTGTGTGTATGTGTGTGTGTGTGTGTGTGTGTGTGTGTGTGTGTCTGTGTGTGTGTGTGTGTGTGTGTGTGTGTGTGTGTGTGAGTGTGTGTGAGTGTGTGTGTGTGTGTGTGTGTGTATGTGTGTGTGTGTGTGTGTGTGTGTGTGTGTATGTGTGTGTGTGTGTGTGTTTGTGTGTGTGTGTGTAAAGACCTCTAACACTAGCTTGCTCTATTCTTTTTTTTATTCTATCTGTTTTCTTTATATTATATTATTTAAATTCCCATGCTACGTGTACTGTGTTAACCTAACTGAGACTTGTTATAGCACTTATATATCATTGCTCTTTTTGTTGTTTTTGATTGCTTCCACTGTCCTCTTCTGTAAGTCGCTTTGGATAAAAGCGTCTGCTAAATGAATAAATGTAATGTAATGTAAATTTAAAAGTTGTTGGAACTGTTGGAATCAATGAACCAGTTAGAGTCACATGATTTTTTTCCCCACTTAATTCAGCACAAACCTGTCAGAAGATTTCACTGGTCAGTTCAATCACAACCTAACCCAAACCTAAACCTCATCCTGACCGATCCAGTGATCACTCAGTCCAGCCATGATTTTGACAAAGTATCTTTCCTTGACAGGTGGCCAAGTGATTACTTTGACCAATGACAACAGCTGAGGGGTGGAGTTAGTTAGATAGACAGCATTGCATCAGTGTCTCATCAATGGACCGGTGACATTTTTTGAACATGAGGTGAAATACAGAGGGAAACTGAACAAAACAGGCTTGTTATCAGCACAGAGTCTCACTGCCATCTCTGTCTGTGGGAGCTTGTGCTTCTCGTCTGAGATCCACTGTC
>NC_081793.1:392500-517500 GCF_963082965.1 Carassius carassius
CACACACCTGGAGCAGTGGGCAGCCATTTATGCTGCGGCGCCTGGGGAGCAGTTGGGGGTTCGGTGCCTTGCTCAAGGGCACCTAAGTCGTGTTATTGAAGGTGGAGAGAGAACTGTACATGCACTCCCCCCACCCACAATTCCTGCCGGCCCGGGACTTGAACTCACAACCTTTCGATTGGGAGTCCGACTCTCTAACCATTAGGCCACGACTTTCAGGGATGTAGAGGTCCTTTCTAGGTGCTGATCCAGCATCTGGTCTGGATACATACTGGATCTGTTTGGCTACAGTGACCTTGGAATAACAATGAAGTGTTCCCAGTTCCGGTTGACCTAATTAATGCAGCCAAAAAATCCTTTAACGGAATTGAATATTACAAACCCGATTCCAAAAAAGTTGGGACACTATGCAAATTGGGTATAAAAACAGAATTCAATAATGTGGAAGTTATAAATTTCAATATTTTATTCAGAATACAACAAAGATGACATATCAAATGTTTAATCTGAGAAAATGTATAATTTTAAAGGAAAATAAGTTGATTTTAAATGTCATGGCATCAACACATCTCAAAAAATTTGGGACAAGGCCATGTTCACCACTGTGTGGCATCCCCTCTTCTTTTTATAACAGTCTGCAAACGTCTGGGGACTGAGGAGACAAGTTGCTCAAGTTTAGGAATAGGAATGTTGTCCCATTCTAGTCTAATACAGGATAATACAGTTTCTCAACTGTCTTAGGTCTTCTTTGTCACATCTTCCTCTTTATGATGTGCCAAATGTTTTCTATGGGTGAAAGATCTGGACTGCAGGCTGGTCATTTCAGTACCCGGATCCTTCTTCTACGCAGCCATGATGTTGTAATTGATGCAGGATATGGTCTGGCATTGTCATGTTGGAAAATGCAAGGTCTTCCCTGAAAGAGACGACGTCTGGATGGGAGCATATGTTGTTCTAGAACTTGTATATATCTTTCAGCATTGATGGTGCCTTTCCAGATGTGTAAGCTGCCCATGCCACACGCACTCATGCAACCCCATACCATCAGAGATGCAGGCTTCTGAACTGAGCGCTGATAACAACTTGGGTTGTCCTTGTGTCCTTGTCCTCTTTAGTCCGGATGACATGGCGTCCCAGTTTTCCAAAAAGAACTTTGAATTTTGATTCGTCTGACCACAGAACAGTTTTCCACTTTGCCACAGTCCATTTTAAATGAGCCTTGGCCCAGAGAAAACACCTGCGCTTCTGGATCATGTTTAGATATGGCTTCTTTTTTGACCTGTAGAGTTTTAGCTGACAACGGTGAATGGCACGGTGGATTGTGTTCACTGACAATGTTTTCTGGAAGTATTCCTGAGCCCATGTTGTGATTTCCATTACAGTATCATTCCTGTATGTGATGCAGTGCTGTCTAAGAGCCGAAGATCACGGGCATCCAGTATGGTTTTCAGGCCTTGACCCTTACGCACAGAGATTGTTCCAGATTCTCTGAATCTTTGGATGATATTATGCACTGTACATGATGATAACTTCAAACTCTTTGCAATTTTTCTCTGAAAAACTCCTTTCTGATATTGCTCCACTATTTTTGGCCGCAGCATTTGAGGAATTGGTGATCCTCTGCCCATCTTGACTTCTGATAGACACTGTCACTCTGAGAGGCCCTTTTTATACCCAATAATGTTCCCAATTGACCTAATAAGTTGCAAATTGGTCCTCCATCTGTTCCTTATATGTACATTTAACTTTTCCAGCCTCTTATTGCTACCTGTCCCAACTTTTTTGGAATGTGTAGCTCTCATGAAATCCAAAATGAGCCAACATTTGGCATGACATTTCCGAATGTCTCACTTTCAACATTTGATATTGTAATGATAAAAACCTTCGTATTCATCCGGAAGAAGGAGGCGGGAACCGGCGGACAATCAAAATGAAACTTTAATTACAAAACAAACACAAAACAGCGCACCAGTCGTCCGTGAGGGGCTGGTGCGCTGTTTTGTAAAAACCAAAACACAACTAAAAGCCCAGGCCTGGTCCTCTCTCGTCCTTCACTGTCGTCGCTCCAGTTTTATATCCTTCCATCTCCTCTGTGGGACTCAAGACCGGTGGTGGGTCGCAGGTGTAGCGGATTTCCCAATCACTCAACCGGCCTCACTCGTGTTCCCACATCCCTCGGCCCCGCCCCACTCGTCACATACCCCCATCGCCCCTCGCAGGCCGGGGGGTACCCTCGAGACTGCGCTCTACTCCAGCCCCCCATTCCCTCCGGGGGGGACCGCTCACGGGGACCTGCGGGAACCTGGGGGTAGGACAGACGAGGCGAGAGAAACGGAGATGGAAGGAGGAGCGACAGAGACGAGAGAGGGGAGAGAGAAAAAAAAAAAAAAATTCCGGTTCCCAGACGCACTGCTGCTCGGCCCTCCACCGGCTGGGTGATCTCCTCCGCGGTGCCTGACGGTGGCACTGGACAGCCCTCGGCGGACGGCACGACACTCCTCTGCCGCCCGGTGAACGGGCAACGGCTCCTCCGGTTTTGGGCAGCCGTTACCCGTTCCCTGCTCCTCCGGATTCCTTCGCGGAGGCAGCAGGCTCCGGCCCCCTAGCGAACGGCGCCGACTCCTCTGCTCCCTCACGGATGGCAGCCGTCCCTCCATATCGTGGGCGGTCGGCAGCGAGCTCGCCCATCCCCGGCAACTCGCTCCAGTCCACCGCCTCGAGCGTCCATGGCGGCATCCTCCTCGCCTGCTCGATGGCACCGCGGATTCACCACAGCGGCGAGGGATCTTCAGCAGCGCGTCCCTCCATCTCCCGGGCTTTGGCACCACTGTAATGATAAAAACCTTCGTATTCATCCGGAAGAAGGAGGCGGGAACCGGCGGACAATCAAAATGAAACTTTAATTACAAAACAAACACAAAACAGCGCACCAGCCCCTCACGGACGACTGGTGCACTCAAATAAATACCAAAACACAACTAAAAGCCCAGGCCTGGTCCTCTCTCGTCCTTCACTGTCGTCGCTCCAGTTTTATATCCTTCCATCTCCTCTGTGGGACTCAAGACCGGTGGTGGGTCGCAGGTGTAGCGGATTTCCCAATCACTCCACCGGCCTCACTCGTGTTCCCACATCCCTCGGCCCCGCCCCACTCGTCACAGATATGTTGTCAATATTCTATTGTGAATAAAATATAAATTTATGAGTTTTGTAAATTATTCCATTCCTTTTTTACTCACAAATTGTACAGTGTCCCAACTTTTTTGGAATCGGGTTTGTAGAAATTTGTTAGTGTGTTATGTGTAAACCAGGTTAAAGAGATGGGTCTTTAATCTAGATTTAAACTGACATAGTGTATCCACTCCAAACAACGCCAGGTAGATTGTTACAGAGTTTGGGTGGTTAAAAGGAAAAGGATGTGCTGCCCGCAGTTGATTTTGATATTCTAGATATTATAAAATTTACAGAGTTTTGAGAGCATTTTATAAGTGCTACAAATGTGGTTTTCAAAAGAAAGATTGCTATCAAATTGCACACCTGATGATAAAGAATTGACAGCACTGCCATCATTGCCACTGTGCTTTAGTTTATTACATGCAGAGGTATTTTGTCCAATAATTAACACCTCTGTTTTTTTTATAATCTAGCAGTAGGAAATTACTAGTCATTGAGCTTTTTATATCAGATATGCATTCCGTTTGTTTTGTGAATTGGTGCTTTGTCCAGCTGTGAAGAAATATAGAGCTGAGTATCATCAGCATAACAGTGAAAGCTAACACCATGTTTCCTGATGATATCTCCCAAGGGTAACATATAAAGCGTGAAGAGTAGCGGCCCTAGTACTGAGCCTTGAGGTACTCCATACTGCACTTGTGATCGATATGATACCTCTTCATTCACTGCTACGAACTGATGGCAGTCATATAAGTCACCTTTATTTATATAGCGCTTTAAACAAAATACATTGCGTCAAAGCAACTGAACAACATTCATTAGGAAAACAGTGTCAATAATGCAAAAATGATAGTTAAAGGCAGTTCATCATTGGATTCAGTTATGTCATCTCTGTTCAGTTAAATAGTGTTTGTGCATTTATTTGCAATCAAGTCAACGATATCACTGTAGATGAAGTGTCCCCAACTAAGCAAGCCAGAGGCGACAGCAGCAAAGGAACCAAAACTCCATCTGTGACAGAATGGAGAAAAAAACCTTGGGAGAAACCAGGCTCAGTTGGGGGGCCAGTTCTCCTCTGACCAGACGAAACCAGTAGTTCAATTCCAGGCTGCAGCAAAGTCAGATTGTGCAGAAGAATCATCTGTTTCCTGTGGTCTTGTCCTGGTGCTCCTCTGAGACAGGTCTTTACAGGGGATCTGTATCTGGGGCTCTAGCTGTCCTGGTCTCCGCTGTCTTTCAGGGATGTAGAGGTCCTTTCTAGGTGCTGATCCAGCATCTGGTCTGGATACGTACTGGATCCGGGTGACTGCAGTGACCCTCTGATCTGGACACAGACTGGATCTGGTGGCCACGGTGACCTCGGAACAAGAGAGAAACAGACAAATATTAGCGTAGATGCCATTCTTCTAATGATGTAGCAAGTACATAGGTTGTTATGGGAAGTGTTTCCGGATCCGGTTTACCTAATTAATGCAGCCTAAAAATCCTTTAACGGATTTGGATAATAAAAGCATATTAGTATGTTATGTGTATGCCAGGTTAAAGAGATGGGTCTTTAATCTAGATTTAAACTGCAAGAGTGTGTCTGCCTCCCGAACAATGTTAGGTAGGTTATTCCAGAGTTTGGGCGCCAAATAGGAAAAGGATCTGCCGCCTGCAGTTGATTTTGATATTCTAGGTATTATCAAATTGCCTGAGTTTTAAGAACGTAGCGGACGTAGAGGATTATAATGTAAAAGGAGCTCATTCAAATACTGAGGTGCTAAACCATTCAGGGCTTTATAAGTAATAAGCAATATTTTAAAATCTATGCGATGCTTGATAGGGAGCCAGTGCAGTGTTGACAGGACCGGGCTAATATGGTCATACTTCCTGGTTCTAGTAAGAACTCTTGCTGCTGCATTTTGGACTAGCTGTAGTTTGTTTACTAAGCGTGTAGAACAACCACCAAATAAAGCATTACAATAATCTAACCTTGAGGTCATAAATGCATGGATTAACATTTCTGCATTTGACATTGAGAGCATAGGCCGTAATTTAGATATATTTTTGAGATGGAAAAATGCAGTTTTACAAATGCTAGAAACGTGGCTTTCTAAGGAAAGATTGCGATCAAGTAGCACACCTAGGTTCCTAACTGATGACGAAGAATTGACAGAGCAACCATCAAGTCTTAGACAGTGTTCTAGGTTATTACAAGCAGAGTTTTTAGGTCCTATAATTAACACCTCTGTTTTTTTCAGAATTTAGCAGTAAGAAATTACTCGTCATTCAGTTTTTTATATCGACTATGCAATCCATTAGTTTTTCAAATTGGTGTGTTTCACCGGGCTGCGAAGACATATAGAGCTGACTATCATCAGCATAACAGTGAAAGCTAACACCATGTTTCCTGATGATATCTCCCAAGGGTAACATATAAAGCGTGAAGAGTAGCGGCCCTAGTACTGAGCCTTGAGGTACTCCATACTGCACTTGTGATCGATAGGATACATCTTCATTCACTGCTACGAACTGATGGCGGTCATATAAGTATGATTTAAACCATGCTAATGCACTTCCACTGATGCCAACAAAGTATTCAAGTCTATGCAAAAGAATGTTGTGGTCAATTGTGTCAAACGCAGCACTAAGATCCAATAAAACTAATAGAGAGATACACCCACGATCAGATGATAAGAGCAGATCATTTGTAACTCTAAGGAGAGCAGTCTCAGTACTATGATACGGTCTAAATCCTGACTGGAAATCCTCACATATACCATTTTTCTCTAAGAAGGAATATAATGGTGTGGATACCACCTTTTCTAGTATCTTGGACAGAAAAGGGAGATTCGAGATTGGTCTATAATTAACTAGTTCTTTGGGGTCAAGTTGTGGTTTTTTGATGAGAGGCTTAATAACAGCCAGTTTGAAGGTTTTGGGGACATGTCCTAATGACAATGAGGAATTAATAATAGTCAGAAGAGGATTTATGACTTCTGGAAGCACCTCTTTCAGGAGCTTAGATGGTATAGGGTCTAACATACATGTTGTTGGTTTAGATGATTTAACAAGTTTATACAATTCTTCCTCTCCTATGGTAGAGAATGAGTGGAACTGTTCCTCAGGGGATCTATAGTGCACTGTCTGATGTGATACTGTAGCTGACGGCTGAATGGTTGCAATTTTATCTCTAATAGTATCGATTTTAGAAGTAAAGTAGTTCATAAAGTCATTACTGCTGTGGTGTTGGGAAATGTCAACACTTGTTGAGGCTTTATTTTTCGTTAATTTAGCCACTGTATTGAATAAATACCTGGGGTTATGTTTGTTTTCTTCTAAAAGAGAAGAAAAGTAATCGGATCTAGCAGTTTTTAATGCTTTTCTGTAGGATATGTTACTTTCCCGCCAAGCAATACGAAATACCTCTAGTTTTGTTTTCCTCCAGCTGCGCTCCATTTTTCGGGCTGTTCTCTTTAGGGTGCGAGTATGCTCATTATACCATGGTGTCAAACTGTTTTCCTTAACCTTCCTTAAGGTTATAAGTACGATTTAAACCATGCTAATGCACTTCCATTAATGCCAACAAAGTGTTCAAGTCTATGCAAAAGAATGTTATCATCAATTGTGTCAAACGCAGCACTAAGATCCAATAAAACTAAAAGAGAGATACACCCACGATCAGATGATAAGAGCAGATCATTTGTAACTCTAAGGAGAGCAGTCTCAGTACTATGATACGGTTTAAATCCTGACTGGAAATCCTCACATATACCATTTTTCTCTAAGAAAGAATATAATTGTGAGGATACCACCTTTTCTAGTATCTTGGACAGAAAAGGGAGAATTGTCCGATAACAGACCTGTGAAGGTAATGAGAGTTCAAAGTTATAAATGCTGAAACTCCTGAATACTTTTTCTACAAGAGTTCAGTATTGAAAGCATGGAGTGGAGTGTTTGACAAATAATTCCTGATTTTCAGAGCAGGACGTCAGAGTCTGAATGAGCCGTGAAGAAGTGTGGCTGTGGGAACCAATGTGTCTCCTCATTTAGACACAAAAATAACACGCTGCTCAGCATCTATATACTCTTTAAGAGAAAACATAGCTTACATATTCCATAGGGCTTCATAACCCATAACCTACTGTATGTAGAGAGCACAAGAAGGTCTATGTTTACTGTTACTGATTCTGATGTGATTGACCATTGGCTGATGAGTTCTGGAGATGGAAACACAGATGGTCTGTTTGTGTCCACGATCACTTTTGGCATCAGATGATGGACTTCCTCAGGGTTTAGAAGGTCAAACATCTGAAACATGCATTATTTAATCATACATATGTCAGGACAAACTGGCACCTGCTATTCAGATCAGAACATGAACCAAACCATGTTTGGACGAGTCTGACCAGCTTACAGCAGGGTTAAAACTAGCATTACAAACAAAACAAAAATAATTACTTGAAATAAATGAAAAAATAAAATAATATTAATAATTTAAAATTAAACTTGTTTCTGGTACATTCCATTTTTATTTAATTTACTACATTATTATGTGATATACAACATAATAACTGAAATGTAAAAACACAAAAACAAATCTGAAATAAAATTGACTAAAACTACATAGACATAAATAGTAATAATAATAATAATAAAAAAACACAATAAATTTACTAAAATATTAACTAAAATTAAAATGAAAACAGAAAATATAAAAAAATGATATCTAATTAAAAAAAATTAAGAAGTACCAATATGAGACTAAAATAACACTTGCGTAAAGCTGGTTGTTATTTACCACACACACACACACACACACACACACATATATTCTGAAGGGCACTTTATTGCAGTCATATTCGTCGTCTGTGACATACAGTCTGACAGACATAACTCAACAAAGCCTTGGGAAATGAATGTAATCACTTACTCCTCTGCTTACAGGAAGAAAACACTTTATTTAATTTAACACAGCCGCATCCCATGAGCAGCAATATTCATTTATAACAGAGGTTCATTAAGCTATGTGTGAACGTGATGAGAGATGATCGTTTGTGTCCCACAAGATCTGTTTATCATCAGGGAAAACCAGACGAAAACCAGGTTGAGTCTGTATCTCTGATTCTATGAGTCGTGATTTGCAAAGTTTCCTGGCTAAAAATAATGTTTTTTTTTTTTTTTTTTTTTTTTTTTTTAGAAATGTTTGTCATATCAGTGACATAAAGAACCATTTCTGTGGAACATTTTGATAATCTAAAGAAGCATTTTCCACTATGAAGAACCCTTCATAAAGTGGCTTTATGGAAGTTATAGATTCTTCATGTAATCATCAATGCCAATAAAGGAGCTTGATTTTGAAGTGTAGCTGTCCAAAGCTGTCTTTTCCGGGTCACTGTATCTGTGCTTGTGAACATGTCAGTGGAAACAGATGGACTGTTTATTTTAGCTCTGAACATGAAGCTTCTTCTGAAGTTTTGACATCATTTATTCCCCTTGTGCTGTAGAAGCTGTCCCCGATGTCTCCTCTGGACGATCCACTGCCCAGAGACTGGAAGTGCTACATGTCACCGCAGGGACGCAGATACTACGTCAACACCGTCAGCAACGGTAAGAGACTCCGACAACAGCACAATTAATAGGGCCGCATATATATATAAATATATATTTTAATTCAAAAATAAACCGAAAGTTTTAAAACAAACAGAACCCCCCCCCCCCCCCCCCCCCCTGTTATCATGGGCATCTGCACTAGAGCAGTCAGTCACTAGTCAGTCGTGCAGTATTTTCTCGGTGGTTCTCCTGAGCTGGACTCTGTGAATGGCTGTGGATAGTCAAGCACATCTGGTACAGGCTGACCTGATGGGATCAGAGGACACTTCTATCTGTGTCCAAACAATCAGCATTGTCCCAATCAGAGCAATCAGTCAGCACTTGAAGCTATGCTTATTTTCCATTTTAAGTGTGTTTATGAAGTTTTCATACTAACGTTCTGCAAAATTCACACTTATATTCATACGAATGTGTGCTGCTCAAATTCAGCACATTACATTCATCTCAGCACATTTTTACAGTGCTTCAAAGAAGGCTTTCACTCTGAATGTATGTGAGCATGTCTTAATTATTCCTCAAAAAGTTTTGTAATGTTTTTCTATAGAGAATTTTATCATGACTTTATGCCCAATAAATAAATAAAAAATGCTCATCATAGAAATCAGTGTACAATATTTATGAATTTAATGTATTTTTAAATAATAAATGATAAGAGGACATTAAAAGAGGATGTTAAAAAATAAATAAATACATACATACATATATATATATATATATAAACAAAAAGCTAAGTATTTTCTTTTTTAAATTTACCTTATGTTAAATTTAATTGTTAACAGTAAAAAAGATATATATATATATATAGAGAGAGAGAGAGAGAGAGAGAGAGAGATTTAAAAACAAAACGTTTTTTTAAGGAAATACTTTGTCTTTCTGCTTCAAAATTTAATGTTTAATTATCTGTGTTACTTGCATTTTTTCTGTAATTATTTGTCAAATTTACTAACAATTACAAAAACAAAAAAAGTTTTTATTATTATTATTTTTTTTATTTTGTATTATTGTATTATTACCAAACAGAATGGAAGACTCTGAAGACTCTGGAATACTGAATTAAAGATCTGGGCCCGGTTCCCTGATAACGTTCACTCTTAGCGCGCTAAGAAGTCTCGAAAGATATATCTTACCAAAGTTGTTTATGTTCCTAAGTGTGTTCCCCGAAGTGTCCCTCTGGAAGCTTCTTAACACGTTGCCTCTTACGTTCGATGTTACAAGAGCGCTGTCCCGAGTGAAGGTGCTGAATTAGTTGGCATCGATTGCTCAGAAATCGATTTTCCACTTCATGCGAAGGTGCATTACAGCGTTAGGAAAGACAACACGTTCTATGCAAATGAAACATTCCTCAAATTATTACAGTAACATTTATTTTAACATAGTTTAAGTTATCAGTAAAATATAAACTATAAATTAAAAGATCAAATGGTCAGTAATATGTTCACACGATATGTTGTGACGGTTAGACGAACCGGGTATCCCTCGCTAATCATCCATGCTCCTTACCATTGTGCCGCTTCTTGACATGGGTTTAACGACTTATAAAAATTATATAATACACTTTTATATTAATGCTAAGGTACTTTACAATCAGAATTGATTGGCAAGCAGCTGCAGTTACTTCTGTTTAATGTGGTATTGATTGTCATTGGTTAATGTTTTCAATAAAAAGCAACCTATCTACAATGAACAGAGAGAGAGAGAGAGAGATACAGAATATGCTGGGGAAGCAACGTAAAAAAGGGCACAAAGCTTCTCGTCAGAGGAACTTGAAGTTTTGCTGGACGTTGCCACCAGGTCAGAGATCACACCCCTATGGTCCACTATAACCTGCACGTTTATGGCCGCGTATCCCTTTTGCGTTATGTATGCCTGATCAATCACTGATGGATTGGCGATAGGGATGAGTGTGCCATCCACCAGGCACAAGACTCTGGGGATGCCAGCAATGGCCTGAAAGAATGATGAAGCTCTCTGTAGCAAAAAACCTTAGCGCTGCAAGCAGCTGGGCTTCAGGGCTTAAAGCAGAATTCCGCCGCGTTATCCTGGCAAGAGCAGGTCTGAGAAGGTCCAACAGCTCCATAATGAGTTGTCTTGGGAGGCGAATTTTTTTAAATATAGCCACGTCAGGCAAAATGTCAAAAGGGTTCAAGTTTTGCCGAATAAAAAAATTGACATGGACTAAACGGCTCCGCGTCTGGCTCCGTCTTTGATTCAATTAAAGACACGTTGGATCGCTGCCATAGTTGGTCGCTTACTGGACACCACCATGCTTACCCATTTATAGATCTTAGCCATGTAGAGCCAAATTGTTTGCCAGATTTTAATCATCAAAAGTGATTGCTAATTTAAACGCTTTAATTACAAAAAAGCATAGGCTAATTACCACCATATTAGTTCTGATACCAAATAAAGTCAACTTCATAAATAGGCCTGTATCCATTGCGAACATAATTTATTATGAGTATTAAAATGTCCATAACATAAAACCATTGTTGAGCCATAATATTGTCAACATACCATAGTTTGACTTGTACTGCACTGCGCTGATTTCTAAAGACTAGCGTCTTGAGCTCAAATAATGCTAAGAGAGAGCTTACGAAAGGTCCAGACCAACCTTACGAAAGTATGACTTACAGAAGATATACTTAGCGTACGAACGTGTCGGGAACCGTGCCATAACGTTAAGAGAGAGGTTAAGAACTACTTGGCGATAAGAACGTTTTGGGGAACAGGGCCCTGGAGATTCACATTTAGGTACTTGACATTTAATAATGAGCACATTCATCTTCTCATAATGAATTATCTGACTTATGGTTTCCATTACATCACTTGCATTTCCAAGGTTGCCATTAGCACCTAAAAACAGAACTCCACCTATGAAGTGGGCAGTTTAGGGGACATTCACTCCTCATTAGTACTCAAGCTAAACTGTGAAACAAAGAGAACACACGAGTTGTGAAAGCAAGATAACAAATCAGTCTTCTAACCAACCAATTGTAATAATCTTACAAACTCTGTGATTAAGAGAAACTGAAATCAGCCAGCATTTGGTCACAGCCTCCAGATCCAGTACAGCCTGATTAATGATTATTAGCATGTTATGAACTTCTGGGTGCATTACTCATTCACACAAAGTCTTTCTCACACACACAGAGAACCAGTTAAATGTCTTTTAAGCTCCCTGTTTTTAGCTTGTTTTGTAGTGTGCTCTGAAGTTCATGTGGATGAAGCAGAGGCTTGTTTTGTGGTGTGATGCCATGGTAGTGTGTGTGTGTGGTTTCCTTCCTCTTCTCGGCTGTGGTTTAGTGAATGTGTTTTCTGCTGGGGAACACGCATGAATATGAATAAATAAATGAATAATTAAACCGCTCGTTTCAGATCAACCTCACTAACCTGCAGGTGGGGAGTTCAGGAAACTATGATAATGCATAATTATGAGATATAAAAATAGAATTTTGAGATATAAATGAAAAGTAAAATAAAAATAAAAGTCATTGAAGTCACAACTAGTTTAAAAAGTTGCAATTGCTATTTTATTTTATTATTTTTATTCTATTTTGTGGTGGGCTTCAACACATTAGCATCAACAAAATTTGCAAAAAGTAATATTCATTATCAAACAGGTTTCCTGAGCACTTTCATTGGTCAAGACAACCAATAGCCCCGCCCCAGTCTCACGCCATTGGTTGAACCAGTGTTGAGATACTCTCATGCTCAAACTACAGAAACACAGTGTTTACACGTAATAAATCAAGCATCAGTTTTGTCCATTTTCCTAAATCATATAAATTCAACTGAAGTTTAACCTCAGGTTCAGATCATTTTGACTACTCAGACTAAATTCGATGCCAGTAGTTTGTATGTGCTGCTTATTGTGTGTATGAAGATGAAATTAGTTTTCTAAATGTTTGATTAAACATGCAGCGGTAGCTGGAGGAACAGCAGAGCTGATACTGATGCTGGTAAATTAAAGATGATCTACAGAACTCAGAACTAGGCCATTATTCATCTCTCAGAGATCTGAAACATGACATGCGTCACAGATTGGAGGAGAGTGACACAGCGTTCTGCTCAGCACAAACTACAACAATACAGTAGATGTCGAGCCCAGCGCTCGTCTGAAGCAAATAATTAGACTAATCAGCTTCTCAGATGCTTGTTGCTTAGTAACCAGCTTCTCTGTTTCATAGCCGTAGCTCAGTAAATTTCTAAACTTACTTCATGATTGCATATGCACAGAGGACGCATGTTACGATTACTCAAAATGCAGTTCTGTTTAATGAAGACAATAAATCTAGTCGCTTTGGATAAAAGTAGTCGCTTTGGATAAAAGTAGTCGCTTTGGATAAAAGCGTCTGCTAAATGATTAAATGTAAATGTAAATGTAAATCTAATCAGGTGCATGCATTGCACTTTATTAAGAAAACATTCTGACCAATGCTTTATTCATGAAGCTTTATATGCATGTCTAATGTAGAATATTTTCACCTTCACATTAAATGCCTCTGCATTTGATCGGTTCTCAGTTCTGTCATTTGAGTTGAACTGAAATCCTTAGTGTTAAATCAGAGGATGATTTGATTCACTGCAAATAAAATGACCAAAAATGGCCCAAGGGAGACTTGCTCAAAACAGGTATTTAGTAAATCTCTGTCGATGGTTCCTGAAACTGGTTTTTGGGAGGGTGGATTGGTGTCTGTCTGTGAACATCTGATCCGGCCGCTGTGAGAGCATTGTGCACTACGCTATTACTGATGTGATGTTTATTGTGCAGCATTGCCTCCCTTCAGAAGAAAACAGATGATGTAATTTATAAGAAATGGCTTGATTTGCTCTTGTTTTTCAGAGACAACATGGGAGCGTCCGTCCAGCTCGCCTGGCTCCCCACAAACACCCGTGAAACACAAGAGCCCGGTCCTGACAGGTACTGTAGGAAACTCACCTGCAGATATGAAAATCAGCTCGTAGAGATGTGTAATGTTAAAACTGACATTGGTGCAAAACTATAATAAATAAATAAATCAACCGTGATGTTCTTCAGGTGCCTGCTCTCTTACTGGAGCTATTAAAGGGATAGTTCACCCAAAAATGATCATTCTGTCATCATTTTCTCTCCGTTATGTTGTATATATATATATATATATATATATATATATATATATATATATATATATGATGCAAAACAAGAGCAGCGCAGTGTGAGTCTGATTCCTCAACACATGACTCTTATGAACTGATTCAAAAACACACACAAGCAGTGTAGTCCGATTCCAGTTCATACAAACGAATGAGCTGGCTCTTTTTAGTGAATCAGTGAACTGTATATTTATTACTTTTAAACAAATATGCTTCATAAGGGTTTGAAGGCAATGATGTTTATGTTTCATTTTTGAGTGAATTAATATTTTAAGGCAGCAGCGTCTAGAAAACTGCTTTGGTACAGTGTGTTTTGATACAAACACCATATGAATTCAATTCACACATGGAGTCTTGCACTGATTCAGGCCACAGTAGAAGTGTGTTATGTTCATTACACACTGCTCTGCATCTTTGCTTTGTTACATGACCTTGCGTTGATCTGTCCTGGCTCTAAATCAAACTCACCGCAGTGTTTTCTTCTCTCCAGTGAATGGATTTCATGATAATGGCAGTCCGTTGCATCAGACTGAGCCATCACATGTAGTTCTGCGGAAGACCAGCACAGATACACAGGTACAGCTGATCTCTCACACATCCACTAGTCCTCATTATCCATTTAGCACAAATCTGATTTAATCCCATAACTTCAGTAACCACAAGTCATTTTAACACGCCTCTCCATCCGTATCAAAATTCACTGGAGACTCAAGTCGAGAAATGTATTGCATATTGATTCAGTGATGATTCAACATATGATTGATAAGATTTTTTTTGGAGGGATTATAAAGCATTTTCTCAATCTACCAAACTCCGATCTGGTCTGCTGCTCAGGTGCTTTTAATCAATCTATCAGGAAACGTACTAGAATGATAAAACGAGGAAGGATTTCAGGAAGAACCTGAACGTCTTGTTCATGTTTGAATGTTTGTCAGTGAAATAATCAGCACGTATTACATTGTTTTTCTCACGTCATCTCTCATTGTGGAGGTTGGTCAGGTGTTCTCTTCTTGTTTAAGTGAGTGTTTTTGGCCAGAATCAGCTGTAATGCACATATGCTGTTAGTCAAAGGTCTGGCTTTACAAGACGAACTCACTGTCCTGAAAAAAAAAAAAAACCTGTGTGCTGCTCTAAAAACATTGCATCCCGTCGACACAGCAACATCAGCTCCACCAATGACATGGGTTTGGGGGCGGGGCTATCTGTCCACCCAGCCAATAGAAGACAGGGAGTGTTGCACACATCACCTTTACTAAAGGTGCAGCAGATGTCATCACTTTCCTCCTTGCGTCTGTCCTGATGAACTCAGGGTGGAGAGGACATGATGTCTGACGCTCAGTTTTGTGTCTTCTGTCAGAGTGCTGTCTCGACGTCACCCAGCAGGACGCAGGAGTGTGAATCAACAGTGACTGTGAGTACCTCAGCTAAACAAACTCATCTCAGACGCTCAACCTGCATGACAGCAGAACACACTCAACACACCGACATCGTTCACTTTCCTAATGAGTGTTTCTGCATTTACTGTGGACAACTCTTTGGTGCAAAAATAAAAATATAATGTTAAAAACAACTAAATTAAATAATTATTCTCAAAATTATTCAATTAAACAATTGGCTTTTGTCATTGTCCTAAAGCAAACTGTTAAAATATTATCTATTTCATTTATATTTTCTAAATGCTGAGAAACTTAAAAAATACATTTTGTATATAAAGAAATAGTCATTTTTTGTAAACTCACATTTGCAGAATTGTAAAAAAGTACTGTACTTGGTTCTTTTACCTTTTATTTAGTAAGTAACAAAACTCAAGTAAAGTACAGATTCCCCAAAATAATACTGTAGAAGTTAAGTATTATTACACAAATACTTCTGTGTGTGTGGTGCCAAGACATTTTAATATGACACAGAGCAACCAAAGCTATTATGGATGACTAAACATTTCTTCTTCTTTGTGTTTTAACATGTTAGTGTAGCATAAACTAAAGCTGGCTTGGAAACTCAGATCTGGATTCGCAGGAGTCGAGTTATAAATAATCGTGTGAACTTACTGATTCTGTAAGAGGTTTAATATTACATCATCTGTTATCCTGACTGTCTCAGACACACAAAGACTTTCAACAACATAAACATCACCAATCACGAGCTAACATTAGAGAAATCCAGAAAATGGCTCACTTACTGCAGCGTACTTGATTTACAAGTTCATTGTGATTTGTTAAACATATATCCAGCTTACTATGATTATCAGAATCAGAGTTGTTGTGCAAAACGTCTGGTTATTTAAGTTAATGCTGGTTTTAATCAGTGTATTATTCAGTATAGTATAGTAATTATGGATTCCTGTAAGACTGTTATTAGAGCGGACAGAAGCCAAAAGTTCACTAAAAACAGCAAACGAAACAGAAGCATCACAACAAAACTGTCTCAGGTTACGTATGTAACCATAGCTCCCTGAGTAGGGAACGAGACACTGCGTACTCTAAGGGTCGCTTTAGATAACACCTCGTCATGACCCGTGTCTGAAGCATACATTGAAAAAACACCAACTTGTTGGCCGGCGACAGCTTCCGACGTCACTACCGGCGCGACTATAAATAAGCACCGGGAGAGCACGTCACTATCTTCTTCGTCTGAAGCTTGCGTCCGAAGCATGGCAGGGAGCTAGAGGACGCAGTGTCTCGTTCCCTACTCAGCGAACTATGGTTACATACGTAACCTGAGACAGTTCCCTTTCGAGGGAACTTCGAACTGCGTCCTCTAGGGGCCGCTTTGGGGAATAGTATACCCACGCCGCCATGCTGAGGGGAGTGCAGGCCAGAATCATGGTGAGCACTAAGTACCAACTCTACCATTTCCTGGGACGTTTAGACGGCTGTCTGTGACAGTACCCCTTATGGCCAAAAGGCCTAAGCTACATACCCAACTTAATTGTTAGGGCCTCGGCCCAGGGTAGAGCTGAAGGCTTGGAATCAGGAAAGATTCCTTTAAAGGGATACGGCTAAGAACCTAGCATTTGTACCAAGTCTTGCCTGTCACACAGGTGCTACCGCTAGCTTACGCATAAGCTTGCTGAAAGAGCTGTCTCGACAGTTCTCTAGTAGCAACACCCTGTTTAGATAGGTATCCGAGGATATATAGGTGCAGTGGCACCCAAGATGAGCGGGGCTTTTTCCAACTCAAGAAAGGGCACGAAGCAACCGCGCGAAACCCTCACCATATAGGATTTTAGAAAGAACGCAGAATACTAGCGTGCAAACTTACCACAGTGTGGATTTCAGAAAGTGTGCAAAGACTTCACGTGCACACTTACCATAGCATGGATGTTCAAATACTGTTCTAAGAAGGGGCTCTCGTGGCACTCTGATAGAGCAGCTCATAGATGGAATGTTGCATCTCAAAACAGTATGATTAAGAGTCATCAACTCGATCTATGGAAACAATACTGGAGCGCTCTGGGTAAAAACAAGGAACTCCGTCTCATATGAGAGGAGAACTCCGAGCTCAGAGTAGCGCGCTCATAGGCGACCCTTTTTTGGAAAAATGGGAGCGCTGCTAAATTACCACGAGAATCACCCAAATAGCCCCTCATGTTGAGGGAAGCAATGCTTGAGGTATATAAACAAATACACACTGGCTGAATGGAGCCCAAGGAACCAAGGTCTAATCATCTCAAGAAAGGGAACGAAGCGGAGTGCGTAACCCTTATCATACAAGATTTCAGAAAGTTTGCAGAGTCTTGCGTGCAAATTTACCACTTGTGGATTTTTAGAAAGTGCGCAAAGTGTTCACGTGCATACTGACCACCATGTGGTTTTGAGAAAGTACACAAAGCTTAGCGTGTGTACTTAAAGGTTCCTTAGCATCGCAGAGGTGCTGAATCTCACGGGAAAGGCAAGCTCAATTTTACAAACCTCGGGCGAGGGGAGCATCACCTGAGGCAGCATATACAAGAAGACTTCTGTAACTGCCACCTCCACTTCCCGCTAGATGCGACAGCACCCCTAAGCGGCCAGGAGACCCCACGGGGTGACCTGGCCGGACATCCATGAAATTCCCTGCAGTGCTGTGCCAGGCCTGATGATCAAAGAGGCTCCCTCAGAAACCTGTGATCTCAGCCACCTAATAGCGGAACATGAAGCCGGATGGCTGGTGCTGGCGAGTGTTTAGTAAACACTGTAACTGAGCACTGCAAAGGAAACTCACAGAGTTTATTAGTAGACACGTAACCACCAGCAATTAAATACACATAAGTATATACAGAGAGGGTTACATTTACTCACCCACCCTCCTGCGCTGGAGCCCCGCTCAAGGGGCGCCTCCTTTTAGTCTGGACCATCAGTCAGGTGGTTGCTATGAACATAGAACCATAAAAACATTATAGATCTGCATAGATCTGCATAGTTTCCACCTAACCTCAATCAGGTGGAGAGCTGGTGGTTACAGGGGAATTAGGAAGGGGAGAATAAAAGCAGAAGTTAACCCTCTGAAGTCGATTAACGCATATACGAGTATACATATACATAACGCATATACATATATGAGGCTATTTTCTCCTGATAACCACTTAGACTCCAGAGGGTTAAAAATCCCCAAAGGGAACGAGTAGATACCTCGGTATCACTCCAATTCGGATGAGAACGCTGCCTCGTCTAGATCATACCCCTTAGGTTCTGCTTACCTCCTCGTGACCCACGATTCCTCTAACCCCTGCCCGCATGTGGGGGAGGAGCACGAGTTGCGACACTAGCCTTCTGTGCCCATCTTTGATCCTCAGATTGAGACAGACCAGGACCCCTAGGTTGTTTGGGCTCAGATCTGGACTTTCGTGGAACGAAGGATCTGAAAGCAGCAGAGTGCACCTTCTCCCTGAACTTTTCTCAAATCGCCGTCTCAACAGAAATACCGAAAAGTTCAGAAGGCGAAACCTGAGCATCGAGCAGAAAGCATTTTCTTTCCTCCCGATGTCTGCCAGGTTCATCCACAGATGTCTCTCCGCTGCCACCATGGCTGCCATAGTCCTGTCAGTCTGATCACTCTGATATGCTTGAAGCACCAGCATTGTGCTGTAATAAAGCCACGGCCTGACCTGCTACTGCGTATGCCTTGCCATTTAAGCGAGATGATTTTCTGAAGGGGCTTAAATAGCAAGGAGGGAGATTAAGAGAGGATGCTTCCCCTGCAAAAAGAAAAAAAATTCACAGATAAAAATTATTTATAAATTTATCAAATGTTGCTCTTTCTACAGGGGGCATTCCCTCATAGCCGCTTTCGTGCATCACCTCGATGTCGGCAGATTACTTTCATGACGAAACCGATGGATGCGAGAAGAAAACGGCATCTTTCATTTCTTTTTAATCTCTCTATGGAGATAATGCACAAATGAAAGGCTCACCTGAGCTGGAGGGCTATGGTCAAAAGGTAATTTTCGCTCAATAACCTCCAACAGCTCTACATACGCAGGGCAGGAGAACTGAGAATGCTTAGCATCAGCTTCTTCACCATCCTCAAATATCTCCTGCTTTTCCTGGGTAAAAACCCAGCAGAGCACTAACCTCAGTATCAGAAAGTGTTAAAGATATAACATCATCCTGTCGAGGCTCTCTTTCGTCTGCCGGCCCCCTTTTTTTTTTTTTTTTTTTACGAGCGCGAAAGGGAAAGTCCCTCTTTAAACCATTCAGACTGATCCACCTGTATTCTCACGAGCACATTCTCTTCCACGCCTCAACGCGGACAGGTCCTGAACCGCGGGAAGCAGATGGCTGCCTTTTTTTCCCCTTTCCTTTCAGAAGAAAGTTGAACGAGAGCGGAGCTTTTTCCATTGAAAAAACTCTTACAATGCACGCAGATTGCCTCCTCAAAGACATCGCGTGCGTGCTCTTCACCCAATCAAATGACGCAAAGATCGCGTGTGTCATCAGGTGTCAAATAATGCCGATACGGATGCACACATCGTCTTAACGCTTGCTAGCTGACGCCATGATAAACAGAGAAAGATCGCCCTTACCGGTTCTTTCAGATGCACGCTTCAAACAAAACGGTCAGTGAAGATGAAGAAGATAGTGACGTGCTGCTCCGGTGCTGATTTATAGTCGCGCCGGTAGTGACGTCGAGGCCTGTCGCCGGCCAACAAGTTGGTGTTTTTTCAATGTATGCTTCAGACACGGATCACGACGAGGTGCTCCCCAAAGCGGCCCCTAGAGGACGCAGTTCGAAGTTCCCTCGAAAGGGAACAGATGTTTTCTGAATATTTCCCTACACTTATTTTTTAGGCTCTTTAATAAACAGCAAGGCTTCATTATCCAATCCCAAAAAAGTAAGATGTAAGTATAGTTTTCCAAACTGTTCCTGTTACACTGAATGAAAAACTGCATTTTTTAGGACAAAAGTCACACAAGTTAAATTCACTGCGTGAATGTGGATCCCAAGAGTAAAGATGAGCACAGTGAAATGATTGTACAGTATTTTGGCAAACAGAAATTATTCTTAAATATGCAAGTCAGAAACAAAGTGAGGAGCAAACGAACAAAAAGCTGATTATATACACACATCTGCTTCTCCCATTATTTACTCAGGAATGTTATTAAAATTAATTTAAAGATACAGTCTAATACTAAAACATTGCAATTATGGAACAATGACAATATTATTTTATCATTCAGTGTAACAGATATAGTTATGTAAAAATGAAATGATACACTTATTCTGACTTGTACTTTAAAATACATAAAAGAATATGTGATTATACTACACTCAAAAAAATAACTCAATGGACAAACTTGATTTCCATCCAATAAATATGTGTAGACCCAACTCATAAAAAACTAATTCATGCAATGAAATGTAATCAAGTTGGTCCAACTCAACTTTGGTTAAGTGAATTTGACCCTTTATATTTTAAAAGTAATCAGCAAATTGCATTGCTACTTTTCAGTCTGAAACTCAACATCTTCCTTAACTTCTTGGACTGTTTGATTTGGCAAACACAACATTCATAGAATATCAATAATAAGCTTTTCAATAGTGACGAAAGTGATATGACATACAGCCAAGTATGGAGACCGAGCGCCAACCTCCCGCTCTCTCACGTGAGGCCAATAAGGAAGTGACTAAAACTGCAATTCATCGACTGGCCGCTTGAGGCTGGCTGCAAAAGGGAGTCAGTCCCATAGACTCCCCATGTTAAAATGCCCAACTTTACAGCAGGAAAAAACATGTTTACAGCCTGGTTCAAAAAATGATTTTGGTCTAAATAGCTAATTTTGCCCTTCATGACAACTGTGAGGGGGGTGAATTTTTTTATATCTCATCCGTTTAAATTATATTAAGACTTGAAGTTCTGCATAATTAAGGGCGTGGCCACTTGAGTGACAGGTGGATTGCTGCTGCTGACACTGCCGTTGCGCTAGGTGGGCGTGGCTTCAGCAACTAGCTCCCGCCTTTTTGCCCATTTTTGATTGTCCGGGAGAGTCGCGCGGTGACGCACTGCCAAGATGGCGACGGCCCGCTCTACACACTTTAGGCTTCAAAAACACACTTCAGGAGTGAAATAAGCCAAATGCAGAAAGCTGTACAATAACTCTCTCTCTCTCACACACACACACACACACATACACACACACCATATTCCAGCATTGCAATCTTGACATCGCAGATTCAGATGACGCAGGAAAAAAAATAGACTCGGCGCCTAAACAATCGCGGCGATCGCAAGCTTCCAATTCATTTTATGACGAATATATCAATCCAGATATCAAGGTAATTAGTTAAGAACCAATTCTGCACACTTACAGGCACATTCTGAATCATTAGACTGGTCTAACACAGAATTTGCAAGTTGCGTGAGTAAGTTAAGATATCGAAGTGACACTTGGAACAATTCACCTTGCACAACTTTCACTGCTGTTGCATATTTCACTCAAAATTATGATATAAGTTAAACATTCTCTTACAGTTAGGTGAATTCTTTATTACAAATACTCAAACAAGATAATACTTACCAATAACGAATACGACATAGCAGTCCTTGCGGCGGCAGACGAGAAAATGGCGGACACACACGCTCTCTGAGCATGTTCTTCTCTGAGCTTGTCTTGCACATGCGCAAATGGCACGCTCCGAAGCCAAATTAATTTGAGTTAACCAAATTAAAATAAATTTCATAGATAACACTATTTATACATTTTACGTTGGACCAGGGGCAGATCTACCGGGGTGGCATGGGGTGGCAAATGCCACCCTAAAAGAAAGCCTTGCCACCCCAGTTGGCAGAAACTAATTAAAAGTTATGGCCAATTTGAAAATTTACGAGCGCGAATCTCCAATGTCCGACTGCAGTGAACGCAGCAGCACGAGAGGACGCCAGAGTGACAAGAGACTAGACAGTATGCAAGAGACTGATTTGTTTGGAAAACTTTCTCAGTGCGGGCGAAGCGAGGGAACCACGAGACACAGGAGGAAAGAGGTAAACATTTATTATGAAATGAAGCTTTAATGAAAGCACAGACTTTGAGATGATAAATAACTAATGTTACAGTGGTGTAGTCTACTACTTGATACATTACCAACTTTTAAAAAGCATGATAAGTAACAACTTTCACACTTTCATTCATAAATTCACCCATCTGTGTTTGTCACAAATGGAACTTGCTGAATAAAGCAGAACGTAACCGGATTCGGCCATTTTTAAACTGAATAAATCAAAAGTAGAGCTGTACATTTAATCAAATCTCAATATGGACTAGTGTCTGTGAATATTAAAGGTGTTCAGTACCGTCACTCCCTACACACAGAGTACGCAGTCTGCGTAGGCCACCTACTCCCAGAGGGGGCAGCATCTACTGTCTATGGGAACCATCCCAGTTGCTCAACAGAAAAAAAACCTTGGGCCATTCTTCCATCCACGCTCGCGACCGCTCGCACCTCGTGTTTGCGGCTGAATGTTCATAATTGATGGATGAACATCTATGCCCGGATAAAGGACATCAGCAATACGAAAATTACTCATGGTTTTAACAATAACACCACAAATCATCCTTTATATTTGTTTTATGTTGTCGTTGCTTTAAAAACAGACCTAAGCCATCAATAGCTTTTAAAATGACGTAAAATGCATTATATAAAAAACAATGAGGCAATAATGATTGGTTAATAATAACACTGTTAAAATACATAATCTAGGCAAGTACAAAATAAACTATTTATGTACATGTTATTACAAATGTCATGTAATTGCTGCTGTTACACTTACAGGACAATCAAATCCTTGTTTAGGCTACTGACCAAACATTTAATTCAAATATTCACTTAATCTTTCATTTTTGGCCAACTTGTTGCTATAGATGACACAGCCTTTATAATTTCTTCAACAAAAAACATGCATATCACAACCCTTACAAAAATAAACCATGGTTTTATCATAGTAAAGCTGCTTAGTTTCCTTTTGCATGGTTTCTTTATGCTTGAGACTATAAAATAAATTAGAGTCATAATAAAGGTATAGCCACAGGTAAATGTCGGGAGCTACAATTGTGATTTGTAAATAATACAATTTATTCATTTAGTTTTTTATTTGATTAAAGTTGTATTTTCACCCCTATAGTAGGTGTTTATTTCCTCCATCATTTTTGACACACACACACACACACACACACACACACACACACACACACACACACACTCACACACACACACACACACACACACAAACACACTCACACACACACACACACACACACACACACACACACACACACTCACACACACACACACACACACAAACACACTCACACACACACACACACTCACACACACACACACACACACACAAACACACTCACACACACACACACACACACACACACACACACACACACAGAAATGGCAATGTCTTTATGACAACCTGTCAGAATAACATTTCGGTATAACTTGAAGAAATTCTAATAGAATTATAGTACTATTGCACAGAAGAGTATGCTATATGTCAAGTAGACCTATTAGCTAATAATAATAGTTTATTATTCTCTGTCTACAACTCACCAAAGTAAAAGTTCGGTCTAACTCAAAGAAATTATGTCAGAAATTGCACAGTGAAATATACTTAAAAAAGATATACTAAAACGTTATTTAAAAGGAATATCACACAAGTTTTCACAGATAGTTTTAATTTAAACTTGCAAAACAATAACACCAAATTTTTCAAAAACAATATAATGTTTATTTATTTATTATTATTGTCAGATAATAAACCTATGCTTCAGGGACCATATTCATACAACATCTAAGGCTAAATGTAGTCTTGACTGGTTGAGTTAGATGTGATGAACACTAAACAGTAGAAACCAGTTGTCATTGGTTGTTAAAGTCTTGTGTTTCTTATAATAAATTGACATGTTGATCACACTGAACCTTTTATAATGCTCTTAATTACATGTCGATGCATACTGTATGCATTAGTGAGTGTGGGGGTGCTCATGGGGTATGGTCACTTATTCCTTATATGAACTGTTTCAAATGCAAGACATTGATTGAATGAGATTAAGTGTGTAAATGATAGCCTGTGCCTCTGCATATACTATTTATCATCAAACTGTGATAGCTGTGACTAAATTCAGTATATATACATCTGCCATATGTTGCCACCCCTCAAAAACTCCTGCCCCCTTCTCGCCACCACATCAATATTTTTCTAGATCCGCTCCTGCGTTAG
Source organism: Carassius carassius (assembly GCF_963082965.1). Classification (NCBI taxonomy): domain Eukaryota; kingdom Metazoa; phylum Chordata; class Actinopteri; order Cypriniformes; family Cyprinidae; genus Carassius; species Carassius carassius. The sequence goes on from NC_081793.1 coordinate 417,105, forward strand.
ACTTATTAAATATATATATGTATTATTCCCAATTAGCTATATTTAAATAAAGTGAACACAATATAAATGTGTCATACCTAGGAAGGCCTTGAATCATTTTTTTGAGTGTACATGTTACATGTTTCATGACTTTCACTTCCTTACACACACTTGTTGCTGACAAATGGGTAAAACCTAGTGGTTAGCAAAGTATAAAGATTTAGAAATGAAAGTCTTTTAATTTGTCATCAAATGATGCATGTTTAAAATATGCATATTTTTTTTTTTGGTATACAAACATTGACTTAGTATGATAGTCATTGTTTTTTCCTTAAAGCTGAATTGCACTTTTATTTTTTCTGGTGCTTTCCGATCTTTGACTCATGCTTATAGATGCAATGAACTGAAGATCTTCCAGAAGGGTGTTGCGATCGCTCGGTTTAACGAACTAAACAGAAGAAGCAACACAAATCAGTCGTTCAGTGTACGAGCTAGAAGAGGAGGATGATGCTAGCAGATCTCTTTCTGTAAAAGTCAATCATGAAAGAGGAATTATTATAAAGTTTTCTCAACAGCTGAATCAGGACAGTTCTGTTTCATTTCCTCATTTGCTGTGATGCAGATTCAGACATTAGACAACATTAGTGTCATGAGCTCATTCAGACCGAAGGGAAGCGTCCACACAAGTCATCCTGCATCTCTACAGTCTGGAGAACATCTGTGATTGACAAAGATAACACTGATGCTGGAGGAGCAGCGGACTTACAAAGTATTTAGACTCGTAAAGGCTCATGAAAGACACAACACACACAACTTCAGTTTCAGGCTGTTGCACCTCTAATAACGTATTTGTGGTGTCTATATAAGCCTCTATATAAGCTGTAAAAACACTAAGTGAATGCATCACGTTTAAGTTGCTTTGGATAAAAGTGTCTGCTAAATGACTAAATGTAAATCATTCTTAATGAATCAGTTGAAACAAATGATTCGATGACTCACTCATAAAGCCAGTCGACTGTTTCATTCCTGAATGAATCATTGTTTTGAACGAATCAGTTTAAGTTAATGATTCAGTGACTCAATCGTAAAGTCTGAATGAATCAGTGTCGTTGAATGAATTGGTTGAATTAATGATTCAATTTGTCTAATCTTTTATTGAGCCGGACTTGCTCCTCATTTAACTGATGCATTATACGCTGGTTTAGAGCGTGTTCTGCTGTGTGTTGTGTGTTGAGGTTTCTGGTTCAGTCCTTCACGTCTCTGGATGATTTCTTTCCGTCTGTAGATCAACAGTGTGACGTTTCCTCTTCCACTGCACATGTCTGAACAGCAGCTGCTCAAACCAGACGAGTGGAGCTACTGCGATTATTTCTGGGTGAGCAAGAACTTTAGAAAGTTTAGAAATGCCAGAGTGACGTGCTCTGAATATCCTTAATACTGAACAGCATGAGCTTCATCAAACATCTGTCATAATTTTACTGAACCCTGGTTCTGTGCACATGAATCTCTCTTGTGTTCTGTGTGAGGATGCAGGAGGACAGAAAGGACCCGCAGGGAAACACCAGCATCTCAGGGTTTGAGGTTCTGCTGCAAAAACAGCTGAAGGGAAGGCAGATGCAGAAAGAGATGGCTGAGTTTGTGCGGGAGAGGTAAACATCTGGACCCGAGCAGACACAAGCTGCTGGACAAAACTACAAGACATCACCGTTACAAACAAAAGACTAGCAACAGCTTGAATTAAACACGGATTCTGAAGTAAAACAAGAGAAGAAATGGAAATAGTTTCTCTTGGAAAGCCTATTCTTTGTTTTATATATATATTAAAAAAAAAAAATGAATTCATTTTCATTCATTCATTCATTCATTTATTTTTTCAGCATAGAGGATATAATGTTCAGGAACAAGTGACCAAAAATTGTGGATAGTAAATCATCACAGAAAAAAAACTGTTTATTTATTTATTTGTTTATGTGTTTGTGGTCAGTGGTGCGCCTTCAAACATTTATCATGCTTTTATTATAGTAACTGTGCTAACTATTTGGTAGAAAATAGTTTGGCAAAAATATAAAATATATACAGTGACATGCGAAAGTTTGGAATCTGTGAAAATATGAATAATTTTTAACAAAATTAGAGAGATCATACTAAATGCATGTTGTTTTTTATTTAGTACTGTCCCGAGTAATATATTGTACATAAAAGATGTTTAACTTTAGTCCACAAGACAAAACAATTGCTGAAATTATTAAAATAACCCCATTCAAAAGTTTGTGTTTTGTGATGGTTGTTCATGAGTCCCTCATTTGTTCTGAACAGTTAAACTGAGAACTGTTCTTCAGAAATATCCTCCAGCTCCTGCAGTTTTCATGTATTCGAACCCTTGCCAGCAGTGACTGTATGACTTTGAGATCCATCTTTTCACACCGAGGACAATCGAGGGAATCAAACACAACTATTAAAAAAGGTTCAGACATTCACTGATGCTCCAGAAGAAAACAATATACATTAAGAGCTGGGGGGGTGAAAACTTTTGTAATTTGAAGATCAAGGTAAATTGTACTTAATTTGTCTTCCGGGAAACATCCAATTATCTTCTGTTGCTTATGAAGGGCAGAAATAAATGGAAAAAAAAAACAATATTTCATCAAAATAAGAAATATTTGGACATCTCAAAAAAACAATAGTTGTGTTTGATTCCCTCGATTGTCCTCGGTGTGAAAAGATGGATCTCAAAGTCATACAGTCACTGCTGGCAAGGGTTCGAATACATGAAAACTGCAGGAGCTGAAGGATATTTCTGAAGAACAGTTCTCAGTTTAACTGTTCAGAACAAATGAGGGACTCATGAACAACCATCACAAAACAGAAAAACAGTCGTGGATCACCAGGGAACCACACACAGTATTATGAACCAAGGGTTCACAAACTTTTGAATGGGGTTATTTTAATAATTTCAGCAATTGTTTTGTCTTGTGGATTAAAGTTAAACATCTTTTATGTACAATATCTTACTCGGGACAGTACTAAATAAAAAACAACATGCATTTAGTATGATCTCTCTCTAATTTTGTTAAAATTATTCACATTTTCACAGATTCTGCAAGGGGTTCCCAAACTTTCACATGTCACTGATTGTAAAGAGTGTGTGTGTGTGTATATATATTAATAATATATATATTCTTTTACAAGTATGACAGTAGTAGTTTATGGAAACAAAAAAAAAGGAGAAAAACGACTGATTCAGTGGCTGTTCGACTCATCAACATTAGATCTGCTCTCAGACATGTTCACTCTTCATGTCACGGCTCGTAATTCCTCTTGGATTATGTTTGCGCAGAGCTTTGGACCGAATGAGCTACGGTTCACATGAAGTGTGTTTGTCCCTGAGGAGAAAGACATCTGCTCTCGGCTCTCACATGAGCTCTGCCATTCCAGCACAGCTCTAACTCATGTATTCATGTGCACAGGATCAAGATCGAGGAGGAATACGCCAAGAACCTGTCCAAGCTCTCGCAGATCCCGCTGGCGGCGCAGGAGGAAGGGTACATCACCCCGAAAACAGTGGCCGACGGGAACAATACACTCTCATCTCCTCACGTTTCATTTAAATATATACATAATTGAACTGATATAACATGTTTTATATCATGTATATATATATAACGTCTTGTTTCAGCACGCTTGGCTCAGCTTGGGCTCAGCTGAAGAAGAGTCTGGCAGATGAAGCAGAAGTTCATCTCAAGTTCTCGTCCAAGGTGAGATGATGCACTGATGTCTCGCTCTCTGAAGAACATGAGCAGATGTTACACACACACACTGTTAGTACACACACACACATTCTGTAGGAGCAGGGGCTTTAGTGAAATACTCCGATCTGAAAGACTGTCTGTGTTTCCGGTCCGTCTCTGATATGGTTCAGCTTCAGAGTGAGGTGGAAAAGCCTCTGCTGACATTTCGGGAAAACGTCAAGAAGGACATGAAGAAGTTGGACCATCACATGGTGGATCTCAGGAAGCAGCTGGCGATCCGATCCGCCGCCGTAGAGAAGGTACTGACTGCAAACATGATTCATGTGGCCATATTTAGTCTTCATATTGAGCCTCATCTAAAGTTACAGGGATTTTTGTCATGCAATATTAAAAGTCCAGCATGTTTTCTGCGGAAGTGGACCGTTTCTGTCTCTAGAGCCCTTCGGGTTTCTATATATATATATATAAAATCTCACGCCCTTCAAACCAGTGAACTTCTCATAGAGCAACAAGAACCAAACAATTTTCCCTCTTTTAAAGGGACAGCGCACTCAAAACAAACAGTCAGCATTCGTGTCACAGCAAATACCTTTGTTCTTGTTTCATGATCAGTCACATCGTGCAAAGCTTGAATAAGCGCACATGCAAATTTGGAAAGACGTGTGTGAGTAAATAACAGCATTTTCAGTTTTGGTTGCACTGGCCCTTTAATGTAAAGAACAAAGGATTTAATGTTCCATGGTAACTTCAAATAGCATTTTCAGGGAAAAGAGAAAATCCTCTCCAGGTCAAAATGACCAGAACACAATTTTATGATGGTTCATCAGAAATGAATGAGTAAATATATATATATACAGTACATCTTTGAACAGCACTGCACAATGACAGCTCGGACTTATTCAGGAGCTTCTGGATCTCAACATGCAGCAGCAGATGTTTCTGAACACTTCAGCTCTCATACTCTCACATTCTTCATCAGGCACGGAAAGCCCTCGCCGATCGGCAGAAGGATCTGGGGTTAAAAAGCCAGCAGCTGGAGATCAAACCGAGCAGTAAGATGGAGGAGGACATCAAGAAGGCTCGCAGGAAATCCACCCAGGCCGGTGAGAGTCCTCCGAGAGCAATCCTGAGAGGAAACCAACACCACAAGAGATAATAATGGCACATACTCTCTAAAAACATAACAGGCAATGTTTAGAAAGTGTTCTGTTGTGAACACAGACATGCATTCGATGAGTTTAAAAACCGGCAAACCTGCAGCAATGTTTGAGTGTGCTGACATCTAGTGTTGCATCATGGTTATCAAAGAGCAATTAATGAAAATAATAATCAGTGTGTGCACGATGTGAAATTCTAGTATGAATCCGTTCTGCTACACATCCATGAATCAGACACATGCATTCATTGCACATTATTTAGAGCTGGACGGATGAATAAAATATTATATATTTTATAAATTATTATTAACGAGGAGCTGATGAACAGAGTAAAGTGCGCAGATGATGATTCTTTTTGTTTAGCAATATCATCCCTAAACTATGAAAGTTAAAAAGTTTTACAGTGATTGTGAAAATCATATGATATTTAAGCACTTTCATCAGCGGTATGAGAACATGCATTTATAAATATGGAGTACTGCTACTGCCAAAATCACTGTTGGCTAATATTCATGTGACAAAAATGAAATCTAAATGAAATAAAATCAGAAACACTATTTCCCTTCATTCTGCACCTTCTCTTTTATTCATCAGTTCATCTGTGAGAAGTCTGCATTGAAATGTACTAAATTGAGTAGTTTAAATGATCCTACATCTGCCTTAGCAGGTATAATCATACCAGATGCAGTTGTGTGCAGCTTCTTCTGTGTGTCTCTCACGCTCTGTGTCCTCAGGCGATGACCTGATGCGATGTGTTGACCTCTACAATCAGTCCCAGTTCAAGTGGTTTGAGGAGATGGTGACCAGCAGTCTGGTGAGAGATTCTCCGAGTGAACGCGCTTTCACTAACAACAGCTCCAATGAGAGTCAGAAAAACTATTAGATTCAATTTGAATAGATGCTTCAAATACAAGATTGGAAAAAAAGCTACTCGCTACATTTTCCACTCTGAACCTCTGAAGCAATACACTTACACACACACACACACACACACACACACACACACACACACACAATAATAATAATAAATACAATATAATATATTATATATATTATATATAAAAATTTTACCAGAAGGTGGCGATGTTGCCACTACTGTGGCCTCGGGTCATGCTTGTTATAGCACAGACCAAGTTTGGTTGGAATCTGCTAAAACTTTGTGCAGATATAACCTAATGTCCATTTTTGCAAGAACTTCATCAAATTCATTACCATGCTTTTACAGTAATTATTTGGTATTACAAAAAGCTTTTGATAATTTTTTACCAGAATGCTCTGATGATGATGTGAGCTAATTTTGGTGAAAATCCCGCAAACCGTCTGGACGAGTTAGAAAAAGTTTGAAATTGCGAAAAAATCTTGACTCATAGAAATTTAAATTATGGTATGCATTTCACTCAATATTAGCAAAGGAATCAATAAATCTTGCTTTTAGACCTTACGATTCAAAGCTGTTAGCAGAAACACGAGTACAAATTTGGCCTGTTGGTGGCACTAGAGAGTTTGTGTTAGAGACTCCAAATGTGCTGTGGTTAATGATGAGACTGTCCTCTGTCTGTGTACCAAATTTCATAACTTTTCCACAAGCGGTTCTAAAAGATTCATAACAATACGCTAAAGCGTTTGTAAATACAGCGTTTTACTATGAGAATGACTGACATGGGAAAACTGTTATCTGGTATCGTCTGAGTCTGTATGTCGCTCCTAATCTAACGAAGTCAATCGTATGAATGTTTTGCTCCAAATGTTTAGAAATTCTAAACAAAAAAGTATTTTTTTTAATTTATTTTGACCAGTAGATGGCGCTGTGCTACAACTACTTCTGTGCCCTCAGGTCATGTTTGGGAGAACAGGTACCAAGTTCGGTCAGAATCTGCTAAAGCGATCTGAAGATATAGCTTCATGTCCATTTTTGTGAGAATTTTGTCAAATTCGTTAGCATGCTTTACGAGAATGGTTTGATCTATCGGAAATATCTTTTTGGTAGCATTATCTGAAGATGATCCGAGACAATTTTGGTGAAAATCGGAAAAACTGTTTAGGACAAGTTTAAAAAAAAAAGGAGATTTTTCACAAAACTCTAAATTTATTGGGATTTTTTTTTTTTTTTTTTGTGAGAAAAAAAAAGTATTTTTGTAATACACTGATGATAATGACAGAAATTTTGATGAAGATAGTGATTCTTTGTTTATATATATATATATATATATATATATATATATATATATATATATAAAATAATATAAATTGCACGTAAACATCAAATAAACTGATGTACTGTGTGAACCTTACATTCCAAAGAAAAAGTGCCAAGTAAAATATTCCATATTTCTGCAGCTTTTATAATTGTATGGTAACACTTTGCAATGTTACATATATTAACATTAGTAAAATACATTAGTTAATGTGAACTAACAATGAAAAAAAAAGCTTTTATTCATCTTAGTTAATTTCAGACTTTATTAAATGTTACTAAACTTAAACTAAATAATGTTCACTAGTTGCATCTGTTAATTTTAATAGACCTGAGCTGACATGACTGTAGTTTTATCAGTTAACATGAACAAATCTGAATAAATACTGTAACAAATGCATTTGCTCATTGTTAGCATATCAACTAATGTTAACCAATGGGACCTTGTTGTTGTGTGATGTAAGAGAAGAGCACAAAACAGAAACACTCTGGATTTTTCAACGTTTAAAAAGTAAAGATATTTAAAAAAAGAGAATGCCATGAGACTGTGATTAAAGAGTCCAGCAGCATTACAGACTGTCCGTGTGTGTGTGTGTGTGTGTGTGTGTCTGACAGGAGCTGGAGCGTCTGGAGGTGGAGCGTGTGGAGATGATCACACAGCACTTGTGTCAGTACACCACCCTTCGACACGAGACAGACATGTTCAACCAGAGCGTGAGTTCAGATCGCCTCGTTCACACTCGTTCACACCACTCACTGCAGATGAGTGACCCCAGCCTGCCGTTTGATCCGCAGACCATCGAGCCGGTGGACAGACTGCTGCGGAGCGTGGACCCGGCCAGAGACAGAGAGCTGTGGGTCAGAGAACACAAGACGGGCGAGAGGAGACCCGTGGATGTCAACATCTGACTCCAGACTCGCCTCGCTCTCCTGAAGCGGTCTCTGTCGTCTGAGGGACTGATCTCTCGACAACCTTCTGAAGACTAAACCCGTGGAGAACGACCAGGACTTGAGAAACTACACCCTTCCCACTGGAAGAAGAACACAAGAGGCACATTCTGAGAGGACAAGGCAAAGAGAGAGCTACAGATAATATATTGAAATGCTTATTTTTATACCAAATCAGTTAACAGCTTTTCTAAATGATTGTCAATATGTAAAAAAACTGGATATCAGTGTTTTTTTCTGAAGGTTTACGTGTTAAAGACGTTCATATCGTTCAGTCTCTTTCAATTATACAAAGATGTAAATGAAGATTAAATGCGGATTTTTATTGAAATTTATTATGTTTTCTGTAATATAAATGACATTAAATTGAATGTTCAACTAAACAGGGTTTATCAAATGATGAGGAAACACACATCTATATCTGGGATGATCTGAGGGTGAGGATATTTCCAGCTCATGTTCACGTTGCCTGAACTACTCCTTTAAATGTGATCTGGCTTTGCTCCACATGATTGGTGATGGCCAGGTGCTGTAGCACAGTAAACACATGCATGTGTGCCAGGGACTTCACTCATATAATGTTGAACTGACAGTACACTTCGCTATAAAAGCTCAATCAATTTTCTTTACTGCCATCCGTGTCTTGTAATGTTTGAAGAGTGCATGTGAATCGTATACATCTACTCCATCACTGATAACCTTCACATCGTTGCGGTTAATATATCATGCAGCATTTATTGCTTGAAGTAATTTGGATGCGTTTCACACCAAATATAAACCTCAGACAGACATAAATCAGTCCGGCAACACCGAAGCACAGTCAAACATCTCTAAAACAACTAAATATTTAAACCTGCAGCATCTTTTCCACGATTACACAGAGATTGAGATCTTGATATACAGGTTTCGGTGACAAACTTTATTGAAATGCAATCTGACACACTTCAAGCGTCATCGACTGGAGGTACAAATGATCTGAGTTTGTGTGTGTGTGCGTGTGTGTGTGTGTGTGTGTGTGTGTGTGTGTGTGTGAGCGTGTGTGAGTGTGTGCGCGTGTGTGAGCGTGTGTGTGAGTGTGTGTGTGTGAGTGTGTGTGTAAGCGTGTGTGTGTGTGTGTGTGTGTGAGTGTGTGTGTGTGTGTGTGTGTGTGTGTGTAAGCGTGTGTGTGAGTGTGTGTGTGTGTGTAAGCGTGTGTGTGTGAGTGTGTGTGTAAGCGTGTGTGTGTGTGTGTAAGCGTGTGTGTGTGTGTGTGAGCGTGTGTGAGTGTGTGTGCGCGCGTGTGTGTGTAAGCGTGTGTGTGTGAGTGTGTGTGTAAGCGTGTGTGTGTGTGTGTAAGCGTGTGTGTGTAAGCGTGTGTGTGTGTGTGTGTGTGAGCGTGTGTGAGTGTGTGCGCGTGTGTGAGCGTGTGTGTGCGCGTGTGTGTGTGTGTGTGTGTGTGTGTAAGCGTGTGTGTGTGTGTGTGTGTGTGTGTGTGTGTGTGTGAGTGTGTGTGTGAGCGTGAGCGTGTGTGTGTGAGTGTGTGTGTGTGAGTGTGTGTGTAAGCGTGTGTGCGTGTGTGTGTGAGTGTGTGTGTAAGCGTGTGTGTGTGAGTGTGTGTGTGTGTGAGTGTGTGTGTGTGTAAGCGTGTGTGTGTGTGTGTGAGTGCGTGTGTGTGTGTGTGTGTAAGCGTGTGTGTGTGTGTGTGAGTGTGTGTGTAAGCGTGTGTGTGTGTGTGTGTGTGTGTGTGAGTGTGTGTGTGTGTGAGTGTGTGTGTGAGCGTGTGTGTGTGTGTGTGTGTGAGTGTGTGTGTAAGCGTGTGTGTGTGTGTGAGTGTGTGTGTGTGTGTGAGTGTGTGTGTGAGTGTGTGTGTGTGTGTGTGAGTGTGTAACAGGATCAATCTCACAGACATTAAGCCAGTACTGTAGTCAAACACAGCAGGATATTCTCTCTTCTAACACACTTTATAATCCAGCGCTGTAACGGAGCTGAGAGCTGATGCTGAATACTCTAGTCTCCTCTGTACACCACTATGTTTTTGTCCGTTTCATATATTTTGATCTCATGCAGGCTGTCGGGGGGCAGAAGCTTCTCCAAACTTTCCCAAATAAACACTGACAGGTTTTCTGTGGTGCTGCATGAAAAAAATTAATCAGTATGTCTTTAAACAATTGTTTTGTGACAGAAATGCGACAGAAAAACAGAGTCAAACCTGACGACATCAGCAAAATACGGCACATCCAGATCCATATTTTTATGGTCAAGAGGTTTCATGATGGCCTCCTAGAACACAACACTTATGTTTGCACATCCAGTCCTTGTACATGTGTGCAGCTTTCTGCCATATGTCATGCATTTCTTCATACTTGTGAGGTCTCACACACATACACACACACACACACAACCAGTCAAACATTTTTGAACAACAAGCTTTTTAATGTTTTTAAAGAAATCTCTTCTGCTCACCAGGAAATTATTCTTCATGTTATATTAAGTTGAATATATATGTAATTGAATTCATGTATTAGACATTACATCAGACAGCCGTACCTCGATAAACTCCTTCAGATCCGTGAGGTTCATGACCATTCCTGTCTTCTTATCAATCTGTCAACACAAATATATTACAGTTTCACAACAACACACCAGATTCTGCAGTATTAAAATATGCATTTTGTGTCCTAACATGGTTCTGCCGTACCTTTCCACGAACTGTCACTTCAACTGGAAAAACATTAGACAAAAAATGATTCAAAAATAAAATATGTAAGATATAAGCATGTGTGTGTGAATCACAGTGTATTAGAACTGAATTAAATGAACTGACCTGTGTAGTTATGACCATGACCATTAGGATTGTTGCATTTCCCAAATATCCTTTTGTTCTCCTCATCACTCAATGATTTGCTAAAATAAATAAAAAGTAAAATATTAATAAACATTATTAACAACTTATTATTATTATATTTTCTATTTAAACAAATACATTAGACAATAACTTAATGAAATAAGCCTTTGTTAAAAATATAATTTATTGTTAAAATCAGCGTTTCGCCAGGCTGTATGAAACTACATTTCCCATAATTCCGTGGGGTTGACGCAGCACGTTCTGGCTTCCTGCAACAGACTGCTGGAAGAATGCGCGTGCATTTGTTGTTGTTGTGTTCATAAACAGCGTTCAACAGAAGTAAAACCAGCCGCGTTAGTGAGGTCAGAAGGTAAACCCAGTGGTTGGTTAGTTGTGGTTTAGTAAAGATACCTGTGTAAGCGATGGCAGGCGCTGAAGCTCTGCACGCGTGTGATGAAGCCGATGCGCTCAGACATCATGATGAAGATGATGAAGATGATGCTTTATAATCACAACTGCACTGCTTCACACTAGAACTCACATCTCATATGACTTTCGCTTTACTACGGGAGGCGTGGCTTCATCGACCCGCCCCCTTCCGCGTGATTGACATCTGCTAATCGATTACAGCAGCAAATCAGCACTCTCCGCGCGCGTGAGCCTCATGTGTTTTACAGTTCTGTGACAAATGCACTATTATTCACGTTTTGTGCCTTTTATAATAGAAAATAATATATTAAAAAAATTAAATATAACATTTGTACTTTTTATTAATTTAAAAATAAAATATATTCATTAATATCTATCTATCTATCTATCTATCTATCTATCTATCTATCTATCTATCTATCTATCTATCTATCTATCTATAATAATTATAAAACAAATAATAAAACAAATACCAAAACACATGTACTCACTGCAAAGTATGAATCTTGATAAATATAGCCTACATGTAGCAAACATAAAGTAAATTAGTTTTGTAACAACATGAAACCATTGTGATTTAATCCAATTTAATCTTAATATTATTTTGTTATATTATAATTAATATTATATGTATACATATATATATGTATACATTCACACACACACACACACACATTAATTATAACGTTATTTATAATATTCACATATAAAACGCACACACAAATGTATATTCATTTGATTCTTGAATACTTAAAGCAAAACTAATTGGTGTCAGTTCACAATCTCTGATTCTGATTCTACATTCAATGCAAAATATGGATCTTGATAAATCGACACAGTAAGTTGGCACAGCATGCTGCCATATTGTCATTTAATCTGAGTATTATTCACTTTTTGTGCATGCATTGATTTTATAACATTATAAAATATAATTAAATACTGTACCATTTCAGTTATAAATCTAGTATCCTCCTGAGACCCAGAAAATAAAATAGCATAAAAAATTGAGATTGCATAAAAAAAATAATAATAAAAAAGATATTCATATGTTATATGTCCTCTGTAGAGGACACAGGGCTAAAAAGACAATAAATGAATGAACATGAATAGGCAAAAAGAATTGATTTATGTTAAGATGATTCTCAATATATTACAGAAGGATTTGATGCAGTATGTGTGTAAAATGGCCATAAATAGTTTTCCCCGTTATATCTATGTCTAATTCGCATATTAATGTGTTCTTGGGGCAACATGTAATGAAAAAAGAAGTGTAACAATGGGAGTAATAACTGGCAAGATTTTCTACATAACATCTAATATTTCATATGAATATTGAAATATGATTTCTAAACACACGTTTAGTCCTGCTGTCCTCTGCAGTGGACATGAATGAAATCAGTGTTCAGTTTTCCTGAGATGCTGATTGACATATGACAAGTAATTGGAAAATTAGTCACATTTAATTGATAACTACAAAATATGATCATATTGTTAAGTGTTAAGTCTGATCACTAAATGAATGTCAGTCATGTTTAAAGGCCGAGGAGAGGGATGATCATGCTGTAACTTACACACATGTGCTCTCTCTGAAATAAAGCACTGAATGTGCTCTGAACAGGACGTCCAGATTAAAACTGTGACATGAACATCTCAGAGAAATCACTAGATAACGTCCTCTACAGAGGACAAAAATCTATTCCTGGGTCCCAGGAATGTATACAACATTTATTAACATATAAATCAGTTACCACTGTGCTAATGTTTCTGAACAATCTCACAAACCAAAAATAGTAATAATATCAGTTCTTAATCTCTGATTTTATTCTGACAGTACATTTGCACGCACTCACTGCAAAATAAGGCCCTCAATTAACACACATGCGGGCAGTGGACTGGTTTTGTAGCAGCATATTGAGGTTTAATCCAAACGCATCAGATAAGATCAGGAGGTCTTCTGCTGTATAAACTCAGTCCACTGGCAGAAAGACACGGTCACATTCACAGTCATGCTCTGAAACCACATGCTAAAGATGCCAATAATCCACAACTTTACTTCACACTCATTGGCTCACGAATAAAGCACTAGTCGAGCAAACAGTTTCATTTCAGTCTTCGACAAGTATACTTGAGTAGCGTTGTTATTACTAGCATGCATCCGTACAAATCAAGACACCAAACTTTACAATGAGCTGCTTGACCAAATGTAGATGCTAAGCAAACATACAATGTTGCTAATTGTTTGTTTGATTTAATTGCACTGCTTTTGCAATGTAAAAAATATGATTTCAAACATCAAAATGATCAAGATCAACAAACAATCAAGATGCAAATCAATGTATAAGTTAAAACAATGGCTCTCAACTGCTACATTTTGACATAAAAGTGCAGGAAAAAAAATACAAAACTAAATGCATCTAGCAGCATAGTTAGGAAATGTTACCAATGTATCATACTGTTAGATCTATGGCAACATATTTCTGTTTTGAATCTCCACCTGTTGTCTGATGTAAAATCTTGGTTCTGAAGCAAAACCATTGATAAAGCTGGTCAATATATATTGCATTTGAGCTATTTTCAATCACAGTCCATCCCTGTCTTCACCACTCTTCTTCAGTTCAGTGTCCCTTCAACTGAATCAAGTCTTCGATGAACTAATGTTTAATTAGCGATTTCAAATAAACAACAAAATAAATTTGTTGAGCATTTCAGAGCGTAGATTGTGCAGCTCCTTTCAAACACCTTGCATCATATACACATACAAAAACCAGGTATTAAAAATATAATGGAAGCCATTTACAGTGGTTAGATTATCTATATACATCCTTAATTACATATTTATAGAGAAATCAATCAGACGCAGGGGCTGCTGACAGAATGACGAGGGAGAAGACGTTAAAACTGGCTCTCCTCTATGATCTCCTCCATGGTCTCTCCTGAAGTCATCTCCCCATCGCTGCTGGAGAGGCTCTTCCTCATACAGGACTCCAGGCCGGAGCTCCGCCCACACACCACGTCCTCTGCTGATTGGACGGTCACCTGCAGCTGATGTCCTTGTGTGGGGGCGTGGCTTCCCTCCTCATTGGATTCACTCTGTTCTGTGGTTTGTCCAGGTCTCTTCTGAGAGCTCTTCCACAGGTGTTTGAGGTGAATGTCGGCGAAACAGTTGTGCACCTCGAAGTGGTTGGAGGAAACAAACAGCTGCCACCTCTTCTTCAGCTCGGCCTGGACCTAGAGGACAAGTTTCCAAAGTTAGGTCTACGTTGAAAGATATTCTCACACATAACCCTCGTAAAACATTCTGGTCTGTTTTGACCCAGAATAGATGCATAAAATAATTGATAAAAAAATGCATTGTTTAGCAGAATTAGATTTGGAAATGTTTTAAGAGCCTTAAAATACACAGCTGTTTTTCAGATCATTTACAATTAGATTTGAAGAGACATATAACCATTTATGAAACAAAAGTGTTACGTTTCTTGTTCGGGTCATTTTTGACCCGGGTTTGTATAGAGCACCATTAGTGTCAAAAATATGTTATATAAAATTATATATCAAGTTTTATTAGTGTCAAAAAACGTTTGTAAGATATATTTAGCTTTTCTCCATTTCTCACACAGATTTGTACTGAATTGTATTGATAAGCATGAACGTGTACATCTGTTGACAAACCACTACAGCATTATTGTTTTATATTAATGTTTATGTACGTGAAATTAATTTATTTAGTTAACTTTTTAGATTGATATTTATGTTGTTTTATTATAAATAAATCATACATTTTGACCATTTTTGAGCAATCATGAGTTATTAAACTTAAATTAAATTAAACAGACCTTAATTTATACTTGTTCCAATGGGGTTAATACTGGTAATTTGCATATTATATGATCTTATAATTTCCATATAATGATCAATTTAAATCAGATTTCAATATATTTTTTTTTGTGGGGTGGTTCATGTGGAATTTGAAATTTCTCACAATTTTAATAATAATAATAATAATAAAAAAAAACTTTAAATGCAGTAATAACATGGTAACATTCAATACTTTTTTTCACATTCACTCATCAATGACAAGCTGCTGATCAGATGCATGAAGGTTTTATTTTACATTTTATGACTGTTTTATAAAATAACAATTATTTGGTTCCAAATAGACCCATAATGAGAAAAAAAAGTCTAGATATTTGAAATGCATTATGAGGGTTAAAGTTTAAATTCTAATGTCATCACCAAACGTACCTCTTCATTTGCAAAACAGTACAGCACTGCAACTAAAAGACCCTGTTGAACAATAAAGCTCACAGTTAGAGGATCTGGTGATGCAAAAAAAAAAAAAGTTTGAAGGTTGTGCATTAACTAAAGATTATTGGAGTACATTTTACGAGAAATAACTATTTCAGTTTTTTTTTGTTGTTGTTTTGTTTTTTTTCACACATAACTCAAAGTGTTGCTTGCCATTTCTGACAGAACATTGTTTCTATACCATTTTTTTATTATTATTATTATTTTTTTTTTTTAAATCAGTGTACCAGTCTGCAAGGGGAAAAGAATCATTTTTTGTCACCTGGAAAGAGCTCAGGGTCAGATTGATGAAGTTTCGGGCGTAGCGGTTGATTCCCTCGACCGATTCATCTATAATTACAGTGAAGACGATCTCGTGGACCCCGAGCAGAGGAATCAACACAAGCGTGGCTCTGGCTAAACTGAGACACATGCAGACCGTGTCATCACCAGCACTTCAGACTTCATGTGAGATGAGCAGTGACTGACCTGTATCTGTAGTCAGTGAACTTCACCTGGTCAGCCTTCAGCTTAGACAGCAAAAGTCTGATGATTTTCAGAAAAATGCAGAAAATGACCTAAAAGACAGATCGGCATGTGAGTGCATGATTATATCCACAATTTTACTTTTGTATAATTTAAATTCCCTTGTATCTTTTTTGTTTTGTTTGTTTTGAGCTGGATTGTGTGTTAATGAAGTTTTGAGTTTATTATTTTTACTTTAATTTTGCAGAAAAATTGATTTAATTGTAATGAAAAATTATTTATTTTATTTATTTGTTAATTTCTTTATTTTTGAGCAGGATTGTGTTAACTAAGTTTTATTTATTTATTTATTCAATACTCTATATTGCAGCAGGACTGATTTAATTTCTTTTAAATACATTACAAATGTATTTATTTGCTTTTACATGTATGTTTATCAACTGTTCATCCGCCTCATTTTTATTTTATTTTTTCTGGAGCAGGATTGCGTGTTAATGAAGTTTTGATTTTATTATTTTTATTTAATACTCTGTATTGCAGCAAAATTGATTTATATACATTGAAATGTATTACAAATTGATTTCTTTTATTTGACATGTACATTTATTAACCACTGATCTGCCTCTAAAGAATAAAGAGTTCAAGCTCATTTTGAACATTGCTTGTGAATCAGCAGTGATGCAGCACGACTGATTTGATCCGCTTGTTCCCGTGTGCTTGTGACCAGCACGAGACGATTCCCCTCAATGTGCCAGAAACTACAGTGAAATAAATCAGCATTACAGCAGAACCGATGTAAACCAGCGAACCCTGCTCTTCCACAGGCTTCAAACTGAATATCTGCAAACAAAAGAAAACAACTGCAAGAGAGAGAGAGAGATTCATAAGATCATACTCACAATCACTGATAATGTTATTGGGCCTCTGATTATCCACCAGATCCAGCTGATGTTATTTAACCAACAGCTTTAGAAACAGGAAACATACATTGTATTATATATGATTAACCCTGGACAGATGAGTATATGCATTTTTGGTTACACTTTACTTCAAGTCTTTATATATAATGCATTATAAAAGTAGTTTTAATGCCCTGTAATTGTAAACACATTTACAATACATTATGATACTCATCATTGCATCTTTACAAAGTATATTTCATAAAAACACACTACAAACCACTAATTTCATATGTAAATATTTTAATGCATTTTAATTTTGGTTCCAATAATTTATGAAACATTATAGTGCATTATAATGTACATTATGATTTTATTCATAATGCATTATACATTTGGTGTTACCAAATTTATTTTAGCTGTGGTTACAATTATTTATTAAGAAATATGATGTCATTATATAATATAAACCCTTGTATTTGGTTTTATATAAACAAGAATATTGTAAAAA
Source organism: Carassius carassius (assembly GCF_963082965.1). Classification (NCBI taxonomy): domain Eukaryota; kingdom Metazoa; phylum Chordata; class Actinopteri; order Cypriniformes; family Cyprinidae; genus Carassius; species Carassius carassius. The sequence goes on from NC_081793.1 coordinate 434,565, forward strand.
AAAAAAAAAAAAAAAAAAAATTTTTTATATATGTGTGTGTGTGTGTGTGTGTGTATTATTTAAGTCTTTTACAACTTTAATTCAAAGTGTTATTGGTTTTGCAAAAACAAAACAACAACAACAAACATTTAATATTATTAAAATACCTCCTCACACAAAGGTTTTTTTTGTGTATCACATGCAAAATGTAGTTTTGAAGTGTCAATCGGTTAAACAGACACGTACCTTTTATTTTCATACAAAGCTTTGGCAACCGTCCAGGGAATCACAAACAGTAATGGAGTTCCTGAACGAGGTTATTGAATAAAAGTGGAGATTTATGTTATATAATATTTCAATATAGGACATATTTTCAAAGGAATGGAAAGGAAAGAGTATTTTTATGTAGAAAAAGGCTGCACCCCATCCTATAATCATGTATTTCTTGAGAAGTCTTTTCCGGGTCAGAACTGCGGTGAACAGCAGCGTGTGCAGGAATATGGCCTCCACTAACAGCCAGAAGTAATTACAGCCCACGAAATACTCCAGAGACACCTTTGAGGCCTTACAGACGAATGAAATCTGAAAGGTTCACATTTATATTAATGCATTTGTCTTTTTCTCTGTTTTGAAAAAACAAACAGTAAGATATGTACACTTGAAATAATTCCACAAAACCAAACGAAAACCAGACTCATAAAGGAATGTTTCGGTACCGTAGATTTGGTGTAGCTGTTCCATCCGATCTCATCCCTGGGCAGGTTGGTATATGCAACTTGTAATATAACCTCTTTTACAATTACTGCTGTTGCTCTAAATATGAATGATACAAAGAGATTCATGTGGATGTAGTTCCTCGTACAGTGAAGCTTCCTGAAAACAACAGGTAAAAATCATTTATTGCTTGGTCAGGGACAAATAACGTTAAGGTATCAGATATCTGGAGCCAGCCCTGGGCTGGGATGGAAAAAATGACCGGACAGGACAGAAATTAATCTATTTGATCAATGAAAACAAAGCTTGGAAATGTATGTACAAAAAAAAAAAATCGAATTATGTAAGTACAGTGACAAAGAACACACAGTAATCAGGAGTGATTAATCAGAGAACGCCTATGATCCAAATTAGTCAGTGGTTTGTCATCATCTCCATGACCAATGGCACTAAACCATGTTTAACCAGTGAGATTATGGTTAAAATAAATATTTGATGAAAACAATTTTGCAAGCCATCTTAAAGTTATATTACGAAACATAAAAGGACCAAACACCGAGCCCTGCAGAACACCACTCACCTCAGAAGACTCATGATCAGAACAGCCAAGCAAAGTGAAGAAAAAGACAGCGAGTATCCTACAATGGACAAGACTCTCAGCACAGACTGCCGTAACACTTCTTCTTCCTGTGTATGCAGGATATTGTTATAAAAATAATACCTTGGTGGACACCAGACTTTAATGTATAGTAGCAATATTCACCTCGGACTTGAAGAAATGATGGTTTTCACACTCTGACTGATTCCTCCACACAGTGCTGGAATTCTCCTCAGTTCTCCAGGTTCCACCGACCGTGCATTCCCTGTACACGTGTCCAGTAGCACCTGAAAATGACCAGCACACATTTCTAACATTAAAGTGTTATTCATGAGTAAATTGTACAATATCAGTCAGACGTTTGGAACAATTAGGATATGTTAGTATTTTTGAAGGAAGTGTCTTCTGCTTACAGAGGCTGCATTTACTTGTTCAAAAATATTATATATATTGTGAAATATTACTACAGTTAAAATGCGAATATATATTAAAATGTAAATTATTGCTGTAATCAAAGCTGAATTTTCAGCAGCATTACTCCATTCTTCACACAATCCTTATTAATTATTATTTCAAACTTTAATTATTCCAAACTGTGACATCTCATAAGATTTGAACTGTACTAAGACTGTAATCTTGTAAACACTGACCTTCTTTGATCCATGGTAAGTAAGGAGGGCAGGGTACAGATACGATCCCGGGAGAGGAATGTGGCCAGCAGGCAAAAACATCAAACGTTCCATTGCAGAAAATTCCTACTGGGTGATTTGTACAAGGAATAAGTACAATCTGTTTATGTATAGATATTACACCATGTATTTCCAGCAGTTACACTCACCAGTTTCAGTAGGGAAAGTGTCTTTCAGGAACCGTGAGCAGTTCTCTTGATATTCACCACGCTTATAGATCAGATCATCTAGAATGGAGCCCATGGCCTTTACAAAATCATAAAACATGACATTTATGTGCTGTTAATGTGTGGAGTTAGTGTGATTATTACACATTGAGTCACAATAAGAGCTGATGCAGAGCACACTTTAAACACAAGGTGGCAGTATTTATAAATGTTCTCAGAGGAAGGGTCTCTAAAGCATACAGTGTCTTTCTCTCCTTTTAGCATTTACCAAGCTTTTAGCCACAGACATTAACATTTTAGAAGTTTCTAGTTTGACTTTTGTTTTATCAGGACTAAATTAATAATCCCATATTATCATGTGTGGAGTATCTTCTCCAGAGATTGATGTCTGTCTGCTAAACTTTCAGAAATGAGAGCTGAACAATGACACATGGGCAGAGATATGCCCAGGCGTCTATTCATAATAATATCAAGATTTGAAACATGATACAATTTCATAAAACAAACATTTCTTCACATTAAAATTGCTAGTAAATGTAAAATAATTAGAAAGAAACGGCACGTAACACATGGAAATAAACATGCAATTTTGAAGCAGAAAAACTGAAATGGTATTTTCTTGTAAAACATACTCCAATAATACTATAATATTATAATTTATAACGTCCCAATAATTTAAACAAATAACTTTTATTTTATCTACTTTAAGTGACTTTTTTTTAAACCAATTATAAAAAAATTATATATATATATATATTTTTTTGTAGGATCTACAATTTTGAAGTAGAAATAGAATAGTATATTTCTTGTAAAATGTGTCATAATCTTTAAAATGTACTTAAAATATTTTGCCAGAAATTTAAGGAAACTCTTATTTTATTATGTGGTTTATTTAAATTAATTTTTATTATTTGTTCTACTTTTTTAAACCAAATATACTTGAAAATAAATTGTGAAGGATTGAACTATTTTTTTGCTTTTTGCTTGTAAATTTCACAAATAATTAGTAGAAAATTAACTGAATTGAAGCAGAAAGACTGAAATAGTATTTTCTTGTAAAACATACTCCAATAAACATCCAACCATGATTTAGTTCGGTGCCAAAAACTATGAAATGAATTTTTTTCTAGTCGCTTCTTTAGAGATGTGACAGCGATGTGTAGAGGTGTGTGTGTGTGTGTGTGTGTGTGTGTGTGTGTGTCACCTGGCAGCTGCACAGAAGCACAGTAAGAGTCCAGCTCAATATTCACTCTCCTGTCCTCCACTGGATCTCCTGATGATCATCCCACACAGATGAGAGCGAGAGACTCTGAGAGCGTCTGCTTCACTCCTGGCCCTTCCCAGCCAATCAAGATCAGGCAAGAGACGCCAGCTCGCTGTTACAGCCAATGAAACACGACTCTAACAGAGAGAACAATCCATTCATCAACAGTTTCATATCTATTATTAGATCATCAACACTAGAGAGGAGAGAGAGAAACACAGGTCACAGAGTCAGCTTTGTTTAAATGCATTACATTTTTGTATATATTAAATTAAAACTATAATTTAAAAAATAATAATATTTAAAAAAAAAAAAAGAATAAAAAGTAACAACATCCACAAAACAGGGCATGAAATTGAAGTCACCTTCTGATTTTCCACATTTATATATTTAGCAGATATAATAATAATAATAATAATAATAATAATAATAATAATAATTTACCCAAAGCATTTTTTTATTCAACTACTAAAAATTGACCAGTACAAAGAGGCGTTTAAACGTCAGAAAATGTTCAAGCTATATAATTCGATATTATATGAGCTGTTTTGTTTCCCATTTCTTGAAATGATGTTTGAATTTTAGCCCTGTTGCCAAAATGAAGGAGTTTTAAACTCTGATTTGTGTGGTTAAATACTATAAAATTAAACAGAAACTCATTAAAAACTGCACCAGAAACAGTAACAATGATGCAGATTCAGTCTAAATAAAACTAACATATCAAGGGCATGTTTGGGACCAAATGTTGGTTTGCAGCTGCTAATAAATGTCTAATAAACTGAAGAAAAATATTAGCTGAATCCATCTTTCTTACAATAACTTGGCCAACAGGGTTGAATTGTTGAGGTTTTGGACTGAGGTCAACACTTAACTTGTCTAAATATGAATAAAATAGAAAGTCTAGCAGAAGTTGTAGTGTAGTTCAGTGCAATGCTTTATAGCACAGCAAGCCGTCCCACATTTGTGTAGAATGCCCATCCTGCTTTTATCAAAGTAAATCCCTGTGATGAGCCAGTCATCATCATCTAAAAGCTTAACCTGAACTCAGCCATTTATCAAATAAAACAAATAAAGAACACCATGCAGACACCTAGCTAATAGAAATGAACTTCACTAGACCTTCTGCAGCATGCAAGTACCTCACTCGTTAGCATAATTACCTGCCATAATGTACAATTATCTGCTTTTAACGGTCTGCTAATAAGGATAGGGATTTAATGTTCTTTATTCAGGAAGTCAGTTACGATGCATTAACAAACTGGAAGTGAATTGATTGTCATTAATGCGTCAGACACATATGCACATGCCTTCTACTGTAATACTGTGCATATTATGCATATATTAAAATATCAACGTCTTCCAGCACTTTTACGTTTATTATCTAAATCTCTTTAGTAAAGACTTTAGTACTTCAGTATCACTTTGCAAAGGAGTTACTAATGCAATTCAAACCAATGAACAATGAATTAAAGATGCAATGTAAGAGAATGTAGAGAAGATATTCAAATTATAATCCCTGTGAATTTGGCATTTTGAAACCTAGTTTATTAAACAATCTCTCTGCTCATTAAATCAATCCTTTGCTTCTGAGTTTCTGTCACAGCGTCTGTCTGAGTGAAGGTCAGTCATGTCTGCTGCATGCATGCGTCCGGTCAGCTTTCCTGCGTTTGATGCTGCGTCACACAGATGCAAACCGTTCTCATGATCTCTCTCGCAAGGTCAAGATGAGCCACAGATATACAGAGCAGAACAGATGATAAACCACCAGCAGAACTTACTCTTCAAAAAAAAAAAAAAAACAATCAAGAGCTAAACTGCATTTGCACTACAGTATATAGAGAGAGAGGGGAAGCATGTATAGCACGACTCAGGCTCATCAATCTCTCGTGTTGGATTCCAAATGACCTTGAGAGTAATTTTTCCAGTATTTCTCCCATCAGGACGTGACCAGGGCAGCTATGAACATGGTGCTTGTGTGTTGACTTCAGGCACACGCCGCATGCTCATCTCCAGCACATCACACAGATAAATGACTGCATTAACACACACATGAGGTGTGCAAACACTGAGCAGTGAGCATGCTACACACACACCTGAACTTCAGAAAGACTCAGATCAATCACTAATGTGTCACCCAACCATCAGGACACATAAAACCAAACTGTTAGGTTTACTAAGCATTATATAAGCATTTCACTTTTCACATTCACTTTGTAAATGCTGTGTTGAAATACATTAGCTTAATGAGGTTAACTCAAAAAGTCTGCGAGAATGGGATTTTCTCCAGTAGTTTTCTCTTTTATAACTGATAAAGCTTAGTTATGCTTGTTTCACCATGCACATTTATTTCAGCACTCGTATTACATGCAATAAACGTAAATCCAAGTAAAGTTCTGGCACTGCAAAAGCACTATACACCTATTTATCAGCAAAATATTTCACAATATAGACTTTTATGAAGTAACATAAAATATCGGAGCGAGCTACTCTCCCATTGTTTAAAAAAGACATCTGTTCTACATGTTGACAGACACACAAACAGCTTTCTATTCAGTAAATCTGACTGAATCCAGTGATTTAAGCACTTTATTGCTGCACTTTGGAGTTTGGCGTCCGTTCTGATGGCCGACTCTTGATAACCATTTTATTATTGATGGATGTTAATAAACAGCTCTGTCACATTTCATATTTTACTGATATAATTAGCAGGATACTGAAATTATGGATACAGGTCACATTAACAATAATAATAATAATAATGCTGGATCTTCATGGAGCCATCAACACTGAAGCAACCTTTATTTTTTTAAAAGAGTACACTTGGCCTCCTCAAGCTAAATATTTCAAGTTAGGAGGACAACAACAGGGATCATTTCTGATCAGCACAAGTTCATGGCAAGCACAAATAGCATTCCAAACTATTAGGACTTTTCTAGTCACTCTTCCTCTTACGATGTAACATTCATCAAGATAACGACCTGAGACTCATCAAATGTTGTGCAAGAATAATTAAACATGGAAAACACTCGCAAGGAGCACTCAGTAATGGTCCAGACCATCCAAAAAACCCATATGAGAAAAACTAGACAGACATGCCACAGGAATTTAGAAGAGCTGAGAAGAGGTTTCCTGCTGTTAAGAGAATGTCATGTTTGTAAAGCTTTGTTTGGTGACCCTTACATAAAGTAATGGTGGTTAGGTAAACCAGACTCTTACTTCATCCACTTTAAAGGAATAGTTCACCCAAAAATGAACATTTGCTGAAAATGTGCTCATCCTCAGCTCATCTGAGATCAGGATGAGTTTGTTTCTTCATCAGGTTTGTAGAAATGTAGCATTGCATCAGTGTCTCATCAGTGGATGCTCTGCAGTGAATGGGTGCCGTCAGAATGAGAGTCCAAACAGCTGATAAAAACATCACAATAATTCTACACAAGTAATTGTATTTAACTTCAAACCACTTCCTCCAGTGAAAAAGTGCATCTGCTGTTGTCTCTCACAGATTAGTTTAGAGCTGTGTAAACGCTGCTTGATCTGTGCAGATTTCTCTCCAGATTCAGACCAGAACACTTTTTCACTGGAGGAAGTGTTATTATGGATTATAGACTCTGTGTTTGAGTTAAAATCATCTTAATGCTGGATGTGTTTCATCTTTTGTCTTCTCCAGATGTTCACTGATGGACTGGAGTGCTGTGGATTATTGTGATGTTTTTTTCAGACTCTCATTGTGACGGCACCCATTCACTGCAGAGCATCCATTGATGAGACACTGATGTAATGCTACATTTCTACAAACCTGAAATGAACAAATGTTCATTTTTGTGTGAACTATTATTTAAAACATTGATTAAAACATGATTTTTTTATTTACTTTTCTTTCTTTGTCTTTCTTTCTTTCTTGCTTTCTTTTTCTTTTCTTTTTTTTTGGCGAGATGGAGAGATCAGAAAGATGACAGGAAAATATTCTTACCACGGGACTATGCAATTTTACAGAGGCATCTCTGTATCTGTCCATTTTCAGTCGGCCAGTAAACATAAGCCTCTTTGTAATGTAGTTTAAAATTTATGTTTATTTATTAATGTTCATTTTTAAATCCTAAAATCTAGTAAATGTGTAGTCTGTTGGTCTCCTGTCCTGTATATATTTGAAATGTGCTGTGCCGTGTTTTATCTGCTCATTTAAGTGGATTTAGTTGATGTGTTCAAGTTATGCAAGTTTTTGTGTCTTGAGGAAAATATTTAAGAGGTGCACTTGAACTATTCATGGCTGAATTTTTCCTCTGGTTTCAGCTTTATCATCCTTATGTTTGGGCGTGATTGGTAAACACATGACTTTGTGGGGGGATCTTTTCAGCTCATTTCTCACTGTTTATGGCCAGCTGCAATGGGTTAAAGTATGTTTGGTGCTCTGGACAGGAGGTATCTGGCAAATGTAAACAGGTTGCATGATAGATGCATAAATTGTTTGGCCTGCAAAGTCATTAAAATGCGGTGTATGTTTTGATTTTAAACTTTTATTTTTCATTTTCAACTCCAGGTGAACCGAGAGAAGAAGTGTGTTGACAGCATTATGCATTATATACTGTGTGCAAACTATTATCTGTGTGTTAACATAATATAACACTAATGATGCAACAAGTTTTACAGCATAATTTTAGAAAGAAAACTCAATTTAGCTTTTCTCTTAAAGTCTGTGAATGCATGTGATCGTTCAAGGAATTTTTCACCCAAAAATGAGCATTAGCTGGAAATGTGTTCACCCTCGGGCCATCCCAGATGTAGAGTTTGTTTCTGCATCCGATTTGTAGAAATGTAGCATTGCATCAGTGTCTCATCAATAGATGCTCTGCAGTGAATGGGTGCCGTCAGAATGAGAGTTCAAACAGCTGATAAAAACATCACAATAATCCACAGCACTCCAGTCCATCAGTTAACATCTGGAGAAGACAAAAGATGAAACAAATCCAGCATTAAGAACTTTTTAACGCATGGACTATGTCTGTCCTGTGCATCTCCAGATCATGCCATCAGGAACTGCCCCGTTAGACCCCCACATCTAGTCGTGTGTACGATTCAACTTGAGCCAGATAATTCCTTATTGTCCCTTCTCCCAGTTCAAATCCTCACACCTTCATCCTCTGTTCATCCCCTTCTCGACTTGGGTTCCTCTGGGAACTTCATCTCTCAAGCCCTCCTAAACAGACTCAATCTACCCAGAAAGTGGCAGCCCGGGTCGAGACGATTCATGGAAAGCCACTGGGCCGTGAAAGGTGAATTATCGAGCTTCCCGGAACCTGGCCGAACATCGCCACCATGTCACGCAGGTCCTTTAGCGCCTCAGAGAATACCAATCTGAAATTGGTGAAATGCGAGTTCCACTGTCCAGTTCCTCGGGTACAACATCACCCCGGAAGGTATCCAGATGGTCCAGGTGAAAGTAACTGCCATCAAACAGTGGCCGCTTCCACAGTCAGTAAAGGAAATACAGCGATTCCTAGGATTTGCCAACTTCTATAGAAGATTAATTCACTGGTTCAGTCGACACACAGTACCCCTTACCTCTATATCTATCTGTCCTCCAACCCAGATGCCCACGAAGCCTTCGACTGTCTCAAGGAAGCATTCAGCACAGCCCCCATCCATTGTCATCCAGATCCTCAAGTCCCCTTTGTAGTGGAGTAGGGGCCATGCTATCACAGAATCATGGTGAGCCTTCCTGCCTTCATCCTTGTGCATACTATTCCCTGAAACTGACCCCTGCGGAACAAAACTATGACATCAGCAAACAGGAACAACTGGGCATCAAGTTGGTTCTGGGGGAGTGGCCCCATTGGATGGAGGGAGCCTCTTCACCTTTCACAGTCATAACCGACCACAAGAACTTCTCAGAGAATACCTCAGAGATGCCAAGCGTCAAGTTCACTGGGCCTTATTCTTTACACGGTTCCATTTCGTTATCACTTCTTGTCCCAGAAACCAAAATCTCAAGGCTGATGCTCTCTCCCGGATACATGCATCAGATAAACGCTCTGATCCAGAACCCATTCTCCCTCCAACCCTAATTGTCAGTGCGGAGACAAACGTTCTTCACAGACGCCCATTGGTCAGACCTTCTTCAGTTCCAGCCAGGTGATAGGGTCTGGCTGTTGACCCGGGATCTCTGCCTCCGCCTGCCCTGCAAAAAGCTGAGTCCCCGCTACATAGGTCCCTTTCAATGTCATGTACCAACTCCCTCCAAGGCACAGAATTCACCCCACTTTCCACATCTCACTATTAAAACCTATTTTCCCTTCCACCACAGGAACCACCGAACCAGACTCACCTCCTCCCCCAGAGTGCATAGAGGCAGTGGTGTACCATGTCTGTGACATTCTGGACTCATGACAACTGGGCAGCTGGCAAGAGTACCTGGTGGATTGGGAAGGATACGGACCAGAGGAAATATCCTGTGTGGCCAGGGACGATATCCTAGATCTCTTACTTCTGGAGGATTTCCATCGTAACCAACCGAATCATCCCGCACCCAGAGGCCGTGGTTGTCCCCGTCGTCGTGTTAGGGTGTCAGGAGCTGCCCCTGGGGGAGGGAGTAATGTCAGAGAGTCACAGTCACTGCAGTCACCACAAATCAACTCAGTCATCAGCACCGAAATTCACAAGATCACAATCACCTGACTTCTGATTCACCACACCTGCTGCAGCCAATCAAGTTCCCCTACACCAGAGCCGGATTATCCATAAGGGCACTTGAGCCAGTGCCCAGGGGCACCAACCATTCACAACAACTAGGGGGGCACCACATGACATTTGCTTTTAAAATATTTTTCGTAAATTGTTTTATTATTAACTTGAAATTCTTGAAAGACCATACATAACTCGTTTATGAACACTAACTTAACAACAACAATAATAATAATAAATTATAAATAAATAAAGATTACGTGACCACTATCACTCCCCCCCTTCCGTCCCCAATCTGTCTGAGTTGAGTTGGTCCACAACAAGTACGCGCAAATGTGTAATTTTTTTTAACGGCTACAGAAAATTAATCAAAATGGACAGACGTCAATTGAGTGGTTTTGCAAAAAGAAAGTTAAAGAAAGACAAGGACGCTAGACGTTTAGCTACAATTCAAAATGTTCCAGGGATCGAAAGTTTTTTTTAAACGAGTGAAGAATGAGCTCAGGACGACAATGACACAGAAGCGATTGAATGTCCCCATTTACTATTGAAGTTAAAGTTAAAACACTACCATCTACACCCGCGAGAGGGTGCTCTATGCTGCTCAGTGCTCCTATAGTCTACCACTGAAAACATAGAGCGCCCTCTCGCGGCGGTAATGTTTCCTCTTGGTTCTGAATAAATGCGACTTATAGTCCAGTGCGACTTATATATATTTTTTCCTTGTCATGACGTATTTTTGGACTGATGCGACTTATACTTAGGTGCGACTTATAGTCCGAAATATACGGTAGTTGAAAAGGTAATAAATTACATTTGAGAAATCACCTTATTTATGATTGGGGGGCTTTGAGGTATAGTGCCCAGGGGCACCACACTGTCTTAATATGGTCTGCCCTACACAAGCACACTCATTTCACTCAATCAGTGTCCAGTCTACCATTCATACTGGTTGAACCATGCCAGACTCCCATATACTAACCTGTGTGTTCTTACCCCTAGAAGATTCCCGTCTTTCCTCCACTCCGATGCTCCACCGAACCTCACCTTTCGATTCCATTCTCAACCAGCTCTGGCTACACGCTGCACTCGCTCACCAGACTTGCACATTCAGTTCTGTCAGTAAAGACTTGGATTTGATATAACTTCTGTGTCTTGTAGCCTCAGTACGTAACAACTACAGGAGTGTATAAATGTGTATATTAAACACGTTATTGAATTAAAAGTAGAAGTACCTACCCAAAAATACTTGAAAGACATTTAAGAGGCAGTATTATTATTATTATTTTTAATATTCTTAATGCAAAAACCTTGTAAAGAACACTGGCGGTTCTTGGATATTAAAATAAAGGAGGCACATTGTAGTGGTTTTATAATATGCCTGTCTTCAAGGCTTATTCATCATGAATTAACGTAAGCCACTGGCTAACGTTTTGCTAAATAATAATTCTGTTCTAAAACAGTGTGTTCAGCCATCTAATTACAGTTTTTTCTGATTGCTTAAGCACATTTTTTGTAACTATTGGCTGTTTTTGCAAAACTCTACACACAAATAAGAAAACCTTTCACCCAATTATCAAAACATTGTAGTTCTCTTGCAAAAGCAAACACAGCTAGATTAACTCTTCACACCTTCATAAAAATGGTGTTTTCGTATCAAACAGTAAACACAGCCATCATCTACTAAGCACACAATGTGCCAACTACACACTGATGGTATGAATACAAAACACATCTGGCTTTTGCTTTCTCTGTGTACAGATGTCAATTTGAGGTCATACACAGTGTCATATAAACATACAAGGATCCAAACTTCAAATATTGGTGTTTATTCAGACTCATCAAAAACAAGACAAAGTCAGAACACAAAATAGTAATTTCACAAAAAAAAAGAAAAAAAAAGACAATCAGCCTACATCATGTCGTCTTTTTGGGTCCGGCCACAAAATTTCATCCACATCGCATGCGATATCCTCCAGTCCAAGGCACCGGGGAAAATATCTCCTTGAATGCCGTATCCAGGCCTGACATGATGCCTGGTCAGTATCTCCACATGCCTCTTCCATTGCCTGTAAAAGGGCTACCTGTTGATGAGGATGACGGTCGTACACTTTCCAGCACCAGGCAGAGAAGAATTCCTCGATGGGATTTAAGAACGGGGAGTATGGAGGGAGGTTGAGTGCCATGAAGGATGGTGGGTCTGTAAACCAGTTGCGGACCAAAGCAGCCCAATGGAAACTAACATTGTCCCATATGATGACATATCGGGTATGCTCTGGTCTCTGAACAGTGAGCATGTCATGTAAGGTGTCCAGGAATGCAATAATGTGAACAGTTTGCATGATGGTGAACAACACCATTTTGGCTTATAGCTGCACACATGGTTATGTTACCAGCACGTTGTCCTGGGACATTGATGATGGCACGGTGTACCACACCAGTAATGTTCCTGCCACGTCTCCTGGTTTTACTGAGGTTAAAATCGGCCTCATCTACAAAAAGTAGCTCATGTCCCATGGCATCTGCTTCTAGTTCCATCACTCTCTGGACAAGACAAAACAAATACAACACATCAGGCCCATGCACAGCTCTACAGTATGCACTTCCAAATTCAGAACCCATGACACTATAGCTTACCTGCACATAGTCATATCGCAGTTGCTTTAAACGTTCTGTGTTTCTCTCGAAAGGAACTATGTAAATTTGCTTCATTCTTATTCTGTGGCGCGCAAGTATACAACTAAGTGCAGAAATGCTTACACTGTGTATATTTTGAAAGATGGTGTCATTATCAATTATGCGCTGCTGTATTTCACGCAGTCTTATTGCATTATTGGCAATCATGTTCACTATATGGGTCTCTTGCTCTGGAGGGAACATTCTTCCTCTGCCCCCAACATCTGGACGTCTAGCAATTCTGTAAAGTAACAATTTCAGTATTTTTGCATGTATGGTACTGTTGTGTTTCTCATTAGAGTATGGCAGTGCTACAAAGTACTTACCGATTCTCATTTCGAAATGTCCTAAAGATGCTTGCCACAGTGTAGCGGCTCAAATTAGGCTGAACGCCTTGGCCAGCTTCCCTCAGGGTCATCCCATGGTGGATGACATGGTCCACTATTGTAGCTCTGATGTCATCAGTTATTCTATTTCTTACTCTTCTTACCCTTCCTCTTTCCCCTCCTCATCCTCTTCTTGCTCCTCCTTGTCATCTAACCCTCTCACTTCTTCACCTCCACTTCCTCTCCCTCTCTCTTCTTCACCTCCACGTCCTCTTCCTCTCGCTTCTTCACCTCCACTTCCTCTCCCTCTCACTTCTTCACCTCCACTTCCTCTCCCTCTCTCTTCTTCACCTCCACTTCCTCTCCCTCTCTCTTCTTCACCTCCACATCCTCTCCCTCAGCCTCCTCTGATTCTCACTCTTCTCACTCTTACTGCTCCTTCCATTGTACTCCACACAGACAGCTGACCTGTGGCTTATTTATAGTGCTTAGGCTGATTGCAAAGTGAACTAATTATCTAAAACAGTTTTTGACATGTGAAAGTGTGCCAGACAGTTGGCAGAATAGTGTTAATGATAGCCATACATGTGTATAATTTTGCTAGGAGTGTGTTGGAAATTTGGTAATCGAGTGTAAACAGTGAGTTGTGTTTAAAGTTCTGCAAAAAGAGTGTTGTGCAGTGAATTGTGCCTACAGTTTTGCAAAGTGTGTTACAAAATTGCAAACTGAGTGCAAAGCAGTGTTTGTGCTTTTAGTTTTGCAAACTCAGTGAGTGGTTTTGCTATACGTATTAATAGTTTTAGAAATTGTGCTACAAGAATCACGATTAGCGCTTAAGCATTCAGAAAAAACTGTAACACTGTTTTATTTCCAGCTTAGGCATGGGTTTTTCTTCAGTTTCATCTCGGAGGGAACATCTCTTCCCTCCATACTTACTACATTATTGGCATGACAGAGCAGTTCAAACATATTACAACGTAGCTGACCCTTCGCAAAGAACAACCCCCCCCCCCCCAGTCACTGTTGCTATGTCTGACCAGCCACGGTAAACTAATGCCACACATCATGTTCTCAAGCAGTCAAAAACACTGACAACGACAAAGTAGGTTACTTTTGGAAAGAAACAAACTCTTAGCTTTAAAATCGTGTCATTTTTTTCAAAGAAATTCAAACAATACCGTTTTGTGGCTCTTTAATGTGTCGTAACAGATCACTGTAGTGCCAGTTCAGGCGATCATCTCTTCCACTTTACTAGTAGTTATAGCACAAACTAAACATGAATGGACATCAGAGGGTATCTTGTTTCAACACGAATATTTTTCAAGTTCAGGTCCACCAACATTAAACTACTCTCCTGACTGGTTTATTTATCAATCAAAATTGCAGATTCTGATATGATTGGACAGATCGCCTGTCAATCAAACTCCCTGCTAAGAGTCAGTCGATGCCTTGATGGTGATTGGTTGATGCTAGCCTCCTCTGTGGATTTTTTTTTTTTTTTTTGTAATTAAATCAATGAGAAATAGAGTCGCTCTGCTGACGTGGTGTAATACTCCACGTATTTTTTTTGTATCAACGGAGCCCAAAGTCTCCAGCTATGGATCGTGCTTCCATAGTAAGATAGTAAGTTATAGTATTCCATAGTAAGTTTTTTAAGTAACTGAGAAATGATTAAAATCGAATAACAATGTACTTTTGAATGATATTTAAGTTAAATTGTAATTTAGTAAAAGTACAAGAGTTAATTTTTAATAGACCTCACCCACAAAAAATACTAAATATAGTAATTAATGACCTAAAAATACTTTTAAGAATACTTCTGAATGGGAACACAGACACTGTATTTGCTAGAGTACAGTCTTCCATTAATCTCTATAGAGGTTTATCCTGTTATAATGTACCTGCTCATTCCAAACCCAGAAGTGTGGAAGGGTCCATTGAGTGAATGAATGCATGAGGCTCTTATATCTCATTCTGTATCAGGAGATACACCGAAACGGATGTTCCTAGCGTGATGCCAAGAGCAGCACCTCATGGAGAACGAGGCACAGGGGACAAGGAGAGGACCTGTGCCCTCAGGTGATGTGCAGTGTGTTGTTGACTGAGGCCGCACAGGATGTTCAGCAGCTTGTTTGTTTTTCCTACTTGACTGGACATATACGGTAGTCTCTCTGCTGGGGGCCACCGATGCTCTCTGCTGTTCAGAGAATGTAAACAGATGATCCAGACATGAGCGCAGAGATTCAACATTCTGTGCAGAGAGATACTGGTGAGAATTATCATCACGTCACTTCCTGTTTGTTGTTGGCGGCTGTACTGCGTTTGAGCTCCGTCACTATATTCTTTTCATTGACTATTTTTAACTCAAGAATCAATTTTATACATCATCGTTTCCGTTTATATAACGTGTGAATATATCCTCTATTGTATTCTACAACAAAAACAATCAGAGCGCCTCGCTATCACTAGTTTTATTTTGATCTCCCGGGTCCGCTATTAGCTTTTAGCCCGTTAGCATTAGTGGCGTGGTTGCAGCTAACTGCGCTAACATTGCTAATACTCTATTCACACACATTACCACTGCTGTACTCACTGTTATTTGCTTTAATGGCGGATGAATGTCTCCACTCTGTGCAGCTCGAGCTCGAGGCCGTGGGAAAGCAGATTCGCGACCTGGAGGTGAGGCAGGCCCAGCTGAGAGAGCGGAGAACCGCGCTGGAATCATCCCGGGCTGACGCTCACAAGTCCGGGGTAAGTATACAGCGATCTGTTAACAGTCCCACCACGTCTACTCCATGTGTTTCTCTGCACAGGCCCGGTGCACCCAGGACGCGATCTTCCCAGATGTCCTTCACTGTGACGCCGGGACACCACGGACCCTGGGTGCATCCACAGCGGAGGACGCGAGCCGGGTCCCGGGCGACGACTTCTCCCCCTCCTGCCTTCGACATCTCCATACGGAACCGCTTCGCTCCCCTCCGCGAGACAGGACGCGACGCTGTGATCATCGGAGACTCCATCGTCCGACACGTAAGTGCTACGTTAGCCGAAGGTAAAGTGCACACTCATTGTTTGCCTGGTGCTCGTGTTCTCGATGTTTCTGCGCAGATACCCGTGATCCTGAAGGCCGAGGAGAGCCCCAGAGCGGTCGTGCTTCACGCCGGGGTTAACGACACCACGCTGCAGCAGACGGAGACGCTGAAGAGGGACTTCAGCAGCCTGATCGAGACGGTTCGCAGCACGACGCCCGCGGCGACGATCGTCGTGTCAGGACCACTGCCCACGTATCGACGAGGACACGAAAGGTTCAGTAGACTTTTTGCTTTAAATGAATGGCTGTTGTCATGGTGTAAAGAACAGAAACTGCTATTTGTTAATAACTGGAATCTTTTCTGGGAGCGTCCTAGGCTGTTTCGCGCTGATGGATTACACCCCAGCAGAATCGGAGCGGAGCTGCTCTCTGACAACATCTCCAGGACACTTCGCTCCATGTGACTAGTAAGACAATTCTCTAATAACTATTATGATGAGTTTTGTTCCACCCGCTTAAATGATAAAAGTACTTGTGCTGTAAAAACTATTAAGACTGTGTCTGTTCCCCGAATAGTGAGGTCAAAATATAATGTAGGATCTAGAAAAAATCTTATCGTAATTAAACCAGAAAAATGTAAAGTAAATGAACAAAAACAATTTTTAAAGTTTGGGCTCATAAATATTAGATCACTCACACCCAAAGCAGTTATTGTAAATGAAATGATCACAGAAAATAGTTTTGATGTACTCTGCTTGACTGAAACCTGGCTAAAACCAAATGATTATTTTGGTCTAAATGAGTCTACTCCACCAAACTACTGTTATAAGCATGAGCCCCGTCAGACTGGTCGTGGAGGAGGTGTTGCAACAATATATAGTGATATTCTCAATGTTACCCAGAAAACAGGATACAGGTTTAACTCTTTTGAAATACTTCTGCTAAATGTTACACTGTCAGACATGCAAAAGAAATCTAATGTATCTCTTGCTCTGGCTACTGTGTATAGACCACCAGGGCCGTATACAGAATTCCTAAAAGAATTTGCAGATTTCCTCTCAGACCTTCTAGTTACAGTTGATAAGGCGCTAATCATGGGAGATTTTAATATTCACGTTGATAATGCAAATGATACATTAGGACTTGCGTTTACTGACCTAATAAACTCCTTTGGAGTCAAGCAAAATGTCACCGGGCCCACTCATCGTTTTAATCATACACTAGATCTAATTATATCGCATGGAATCGATCTTACTGCTATAGATATTGTACCCCAATGTGATGATATTACAGACCATTTCCTTGTATCGTGCATGCTGCGTATAACTGATATTAACTATATGTCTCAGCGTTACCGTCTGGGCAGAACTATTGTTCCAGCCACCAAAGACAGATTCGCAAATAACCTGCCTGATCTATCTCAACTGCTATTTGTACCCAAAAATACACATGAATTAGACGAAATTACTGACAACATGGGCACTATTTTCTCTAATACATTAGAAGCTGTTGCCCCCATCAAATTGAAAAAGGTTAGAGAAAAACGTACTGTGCCATGGTATAACAGTAATACTCACTCTCTCAAGAAAGTAACTCGTAGTCTTGAACGCAAATGGAGAAAAACTAACTTGGAAGTTTTTAAAATTGCATGGAAAAACAGTATGTCCAGGTATAGACAGGCTCTAAAAACTGCTAGGGCAGAGCATATCCACAAACTCATTGAAAATAACCAAAACAATCCAAGGTTTTTATTTAGCACAGTGGCTAAATTAACAAATTACCAGACGCCACCTGATTCAAATATTCCACCAACGTTAAATAGTAATGACTTTATGAATTTCTTCACTGATAAAATAGATAACATTAGAAATACAATAGCGAATGTAGATTCTACAGCGTCTAACACTTCAGTTTCATCCATCGCACCCAAAGATAAACTGCAGTGCTTTACAAATATAGGACAGGAAGAGCTAAATAAACTTATCACTGTATCTAAACCAACAACATGTTTATTAGATCCTGTACCCACTAAATTACTAAAAGTGCTGTTACCTGTAGCCGAAGAACCGCTTCTCAATATCATTAACTCGTCGTTATCTTTAGGTCACGTCCCAAAACCATTCAAGCTGGCGGTTATCAAGCCTCTTATTAAGAAACCAAAACTAGATCCTAGTGTACTGGCAAATTATAGGCCTATTTCAAATCTTCCATTTATGTCTAAAATTTTAGAAAAAGTTGTGTCTGCTCAATTGAGCACCTTCCTGCATAAAAATGATCTGTATGAAGAATTTCAGTCAGGTTTTAGGCCCCACCATAGCACAGAAACTGCACTTGTTAAAATTACAAATGACCTGCTTCTTGCGTCAGATCAAGGCTGCATCTCATTTCTAGTCTTACTTGATCTTAGTGCTGTGTTCGACATCATAGATCATGACATACTCATAGATCGATTACAAAACTATACAGGTATTCAAGGGCAGGGTCTAAGATGGTTTAGATCCTACCTGTCCGATCGCTACCATTTTGTTTACTTAAATGGGGTGTCATCTCATTTATCATCAGTAAAATATGGAGTGCCACAAGGATCCGTCCTAGGTCCCCTTCTATTTTCAATATACATGTTGCCCCTTGGTAATATTATTAGAAAATACGGGATTAGTTTCCACTGTTATGCTGATGATACTCAGCTATATATCTCAACGAGACCAGATGAAACTTCCCAATTATCTAAGCTAACAGAGTGTGTTAAAAATGTAAAAGATTGGATGACAAATAATTTTCTCCAATTAAATTCGGATAAGACAGAGATATTAATTATTGGACCAAAAAACACCACACAGAATCTTGTAGATTACAATCTGCAACTAGACGGATGTACTGTTACTTCCTCTACAGTCAGAAATCTGGGTGTTATATTGGACAGCAATTTGTCTTTTGAAAATCATATTTCCAATGTTACAAAAACCGCATTCTTCAATCTTAGAAACATTGCCAAGCTACGAAACATGTTTTCTGTTTCTGATGCAGAAAAGCTAGTTCATGCTTTCATGACCTCTAGACTGGACTATTGTAATGCACTTCTAGGTGGTTGTCCTGCTTCGTCAATAAACAAGCTACAGGTCGTCCAAAATGCAGCAGCTAGAGTCCTTACGAGGTCAAGAAAATATGATCATATTACCCCAATTTTACAGTCTCTGCACTGGCTACCTATTAAGTTCCGTATCAGTTACAAATTATCATTACTTACCTATAAGGCCCTAAATGGTTTAGCTCCTGCGTACCTAACTAGCCTTCTACCACGCTACAACCCATCACGCTCCCTAAGGTCACAAAACGCTGGACTTTTGGTAGTTCCTAGGATAGCAAAGTCCACTAAAGGAGGTAGAGCTTTTTCACATTTGGCTCCCAAACTCTGGAATAGCCTTCCTGATAATGTTCGGGGTTCAGACACACTCTCTCTGTTTAAATCTAGATTAAAAACGCATCTCTTTCGCCAAGCATTCGAATAATGTATCTCTTAAATTGTGAGTGTAGTTGCATCTGCATTTTTATTCTTTAGCTTGGGTTAAACTAATTTTACTTTGTTGGATCAGCAGCTATGCTAATGATGTCTCTATTTTGTTTCTATGTTTTGCCACGGGATTTACATCCCATGGTAACTAGGATTTACACAAGCTCCAGTCTGGATCCAGAACACCTGAGAAGAGATGATGCTGACCCTCAGAGGACCCCAGATGATGCTGACCCTGAATCAACAAACAGCACTAACAATTATTGCTACATGTGTGACTGCATCCTATAATTACTATTAATAAATAATATTGATAGTTCATCATCTAGCTGACTACGTCTTGTATTATTATTATTATTTTTATTTTTCTAAAATCCTGTCAAACGTGCACAAACTACTAGCTACTACTAAATATTGTAGAAACATAATTTTCTGTAAAGTTGCTTTGTAACGATTTGTATTGTAAAAAGCGCTATACAAATAAACTTGAATTGAATTGAATTGAACTGGCCTCGGTATTAACTTAATAGTTCACTAAAAACTGAACATTTGCTCACAGTAAAAAATGTCGGGTTGTTTTTTTTAACCCAACCGTTGGGTTACACATATTGGGTCAATGTGCTGGGTTATCTTATTTGTTGGGTCATTTGTTTTTCGTCGTTGGGTTATTTTTAGTTATAACCCAACTGTTGGGTTAAATATGTTTCCCGCTTCACTCCGGTTCAAATCAGCGGCAGCCTGCATGATTATGAAGGGAAAGTTACTGTTAATATAATCGTATGATGTATATAACTGTTATAACATCAAGTAATGTGTCTGATACGTTTATTATTCTTTTTTTTATACATTAAAAAAGTTTTTATTCCCTTTAGTCCTTTTGTTTCCCCCATAGAGGAATCCTATTCCTGTTTGTTTGCCAGCATTAATACATTAAAAGATTAGCTGCAAAACGTTTTAGACAAGTATTACTTAAAGTTGATAAAAATGTCTGGTGAAATGTGAAAGTTTGACGAAATCATTAGAATTAAGCTAGAAAAGCCGCACGGACCATTTATCGGATCGGACCAGTGAAAGAAGCTGCTCGAGCGAGCTCTGAGCTCACACACATCAGTCATGTGACAGACAACAGACTCCGTGAGAATCGTTTGAATGAACCTGCAATTTTCTCTTATGAAAGTTCAAAACCAGACGAAAGAAAAGCGCGCAGTCGTGAGGCAATCCGCTCTTTCAGCGGAAATATACAAGTGCCCCAAATTTACATATAACGTTACTCCTACAACCAACCTTTAAGACAGGAGCGTAAAACAGAAGCCAAATTAGTCTTAGTGCACCAGCACTAATTAATTGTACAGTAATAGTGTTTTTATGGTTTATTCATATTGAAAATTGTTACGCATCTATCAGAATACCCTATAATTAAAGCAATTTCTCTTATGACTACATACTACATGTGTTTATACTTATGTTTTAGACAATGGACTTTTTTGTGAAGGAAAAATTGCAACAATAGAATTTCTGCCTGTTAATTGAAACATTTCAAGATAAGTAACCTATTTAAATTAATGATACATAAGTTTTCAATTTTACTTAGACCTATGACTTCCAAAAATTATGAAAAAAGACAAATGAGGTGAAATAAGTGTATTGTTGAATTCCGTCCAACAAAGCTTCCTTTCATTTACAGTGTACTTTTGTTCCTCCTTACAAGTCCAAATCAGTTAAAGGGTAAAGGGTGGTAAAATGTACTCACATTAGCCGCAAATATTGCCACAAATTTTCTGAAGGGAGTGAAAACTGGTTTAGTCTGTCTCTTAGTGCAGATGATCCCCACAAAGACTGTAAAAATGTAAACTGTAAGCTTCGTTTTTTTTTTTTTACTTGTGCTTTCTCTGTACTTTTGTCATTTAAAGGCCTTCGTGCAGAAATTGTCTTTAAAACCCTTCCTGCCATCTGCACCATACCACACAAATGGAAAAATGGTGTGCACATCATACACGGAAATGAAGAGGTCCTTCATTGACATTCAACCTGGAAGTAAAAGCAACACTTAAAATTACAGTGCCCTGTGTAGTCAAGTCACCTTTATTTGTTTTGTATAAGACACATGTTGTACAATACAAGCTCCTCCCTAGATTTTATTATTTTAAACGGGGAGGCGATGGAACAGAAGACGATACTACAAGCAGTCGATCTGTGTTTCAAACTTTTCTTTGTAAATGACATTTACTACCCAAAACCTCTGCTCATATTTGAGAGTTTTTGCATCAGTGTCTCATCAATGGATGCTCTGCAAGTGAATGGGTGCCGTCAGAATGAGAGTCCAAACAGCTGATAAAATCATCACAATAATCCACAGCACTCCAGTCCATCAGTTAACATCTGGAGAAGACAAAAGATGAAACAAATCCAGCATTAAGTTGTTTTTAACTTAAAATATAAATCCATAATCCATAATATTGTTGTTTCTAGTGAAAAGGCGATCTTGTCTGAATCAGGAGAGATATATGCAAAAATCAAGCACCATTTATGAGCCAAAACAGATCTAAACAATCATTGTGATGTTTTTATCAGCTGTTTGGACTCTGACGGCACCCATTCAGGGGTGAAATCTGCTTAATAAACTGCTTTATGAGAGCAGCTTTCAGATGAACTCAAGTGCTGCTCTGTGCATGGGAAGTTTTGGTAGTAAATCTAAAGGGACGCCTACTTTAACAACACAGTGGAACTTACGTCTTCTCCAGAGTCATTACCTAGATACAGTGGTAAATAGATCCTGCTAATATCAGTGCTGATGACACAAGTGTAGAGAGAAGGGAACGGCGGGGCCAGCGACAGAGATTCACATTCAGACCCAGTGTGAAGACAGTCTAGCTCCTCAGGCTGAAGATGAATGTTAAATAAAGCAGTGATGGGAGTCCTGAGGTGCAACGCCTGGCAGTCTGTGTCAGAGAAAGACTGAGTGAAGCATTCAGAAGGAATTATCCGGCAGTGACACGCCACTCACCTCTCAATAATCCTGTTAAAGGACAAGCCCTTGAGTCCCCGAGGCCAGAACACGGCTCGTCCTCTCTGGGTTTCATTTGCTTTCACATCAAGCGATACCCAGACTCACCATTAGCTCACAGATGGTGACGGAGATGCATTTCTCCACGCATATATTGGCAATTTATTATTCTCTCAATGGCAAATGACTTTTCTTTGATTGGTCTCTATATCAAGGCGATGAGGGCAGAGCGACCTGTGGATATTGCAATTGTGTTGTTGGTTTGGAAATGATGAATTAAGGAAAGATGAATTCTTGGAAGAGGGTGTGTTCATGGCAAACGAAACACGGAATTTCTGAGGCAAGCTCTTGGCTGATGGATTTAATATTTAGACTGTCTCACAGTCGTACTAAGATCATCTAAACACTGTGCACAGATAAGTCAGCTTCATTAATTTCTACAGTTTACTGAAGCCAGAGCGAGCCGAGTGTCAGGACCTGAGTGAGAGCAGGTTCAGATAGATGTGCAAGGTTCAAACAATCGTGACGATTACATGCGATTCTTATTGAGACGGATGTTATGCCTTTCTTTTTTGTTTTTAATCAAGAGTTTGCATTTGTAATTTACAATTTTAAATTCATTTTATACGATTTTTTTAAAAGTGATAGCTTCTGCAAAAAAGGCCATTACAGTTTACAAAAATACCAGTCTAACCAGAGTTATACAGTTAGTAGAACACTTTTGTTAATTGAAATGAGGCTGAAATAAAATAAAATAAAATATAAATATTAGCTAAAAAAAAAACTAAAACAAATTTATTTTGTGAAGCTGAAGCAGAAATAAAAAAGTGGAAATAAAATAAATAAAAGCTAATACTGAAAAAAAAAAAAAAAAAACCTAAACAGTGTTACAAAAAGAGAAGAGAAAATAAAATCTAATAAAAATTACAGAAACAAATAAATGACAACCGAAAGTATAAAAATAAAGTCTAATTATTAATCTAAATATTAATAGAAACTAGTATATTAATAACACCAAAATAACAGTGGCTCTGAGAAGATGAACTGTGCCGGCAGTAATACTGAATCTCTCTGTGTTCACTTTCACTTGATCACCGAGTCACAAGTTACATATGTATGAAACACCAGTTTCAGTTACCCAGAGGAATTAACAAATAAAGAAAAGGTCTATCAATCAACATTTAACTACATTAACACTAGAACCTTATTGTAAAGTGTACATCTATTTGTAGCAATTATATGTGTTTTAGTATTTATGCTGCAGCTGTAGAGTCACTGCATGCATTCAAAGCATTTCTGTGACGCAGCAGTTCTTCTGGTGTAGTAAAGGAATTAAAGCACAGAACATGATGTTCTCACACAGCTCATATTCATCGGCAGATGCTTGAGAACCATCTGGACATTACACTTCCTCAACTGAGAGACAAACCGACACAAATTAGCCAAAAGTACACAGACGTAAGAACTGGGAAGCACAGGAGCGAATTCCACAGAGAGGAAAAGATGCTGTTTTGCATCACTGGACATTTCTTCTTTATTGAAACAGAGCCAGGGGATTGATTCCAACTTAAAGTGAGCTCAAAACTCAAACCCTGCGTTTGCATGAATGTACTGTATGTTCTGCGTGTGGTTCTGTAGTGAAGCTGCTTATAAGGCCATGACGTGCTGTCGGTATTTTTAAACCTTCGTTTTGACCCCAGGAATGGACTGAGATAAAACAGACTGTAAACTGGCTTTACTCACACATATACTATATCCTTCATCACACACGGCCTGCTGAAATGCTGTAGATGAAAACATGATCACAAGGAGCATAATATCTAAAGTCTGAGAAAGTGTCTTTAAAATACCGAACAGCTGATGTGATCTCACAGGGAAACTTATGAAATCGATCACAGTTTGTAATGAGGAAGATGTTTAGATCGTGACATCTAAACGCTGTTTATTCCTTTAATACAAGTTAAGCTCAGCGGACATAACTGGACACATTTTACAATAAACTTTCATTCTTAACATGAACTAACAATTAAAAATTCTTCTAAAGCATTAATTAATCATAGTTAATTGCAACATATACATCTTTAAAATCAAAACTTGTATCTGTTGATATTATTTAATGAACCTGAGCTACCATCGACTTACATACACATGTACTTTTAACTATCATTAACAAAGATTCATAAATACTGTAACACATGTATTGCTGGTTGTTAGTTAATGCATTAAATGAGGAAGGTTATAAATAAAGTGTTTTTTTACAAAACAGTAATCAACATTGAAGCTCACAACGAGTCACAATGGAAACAGAAAAAAGAATTTAAAGGCAGAAATGTGATGTGACTCAAATAATTGTTTAAAAGCACTCAGAAAATATCACACCAAACACGTATCATGAATCATTATGAATATCATAACGTTGACAGATCTTTGCTTCTTTTTAAATTCATTTTTTTGTGATACAGTAATTAACATTATGCCTCAAATGCTGTTGATTGAGCTTGACTTGCACTGAACCCAGATGTGCTCTGTTTGCATTCATGTTAGTTCACTTTCATCAGTCTTTATCTGGACTGTGACTGATGCAGCGCCCGGTCGAGAGCCAGACGAGCAGACACACACATCCACCATCATGTCCTGTATAAACACTATCAATTCTGCGCGTCTTCTCTTGGTCTGAGGCCAGGCGTGGAGAATCGCAGGCTTTGTGAACTTTCTGCTACTGTATCATGACCAGATTTGGACACACGTCATGTTGTGAGGAAAGAAAGACCGCTGGAACCCTCTGCAGACGGAGAGCAGACGGAGAGCTTCTCTGGCATTACATTGAGTCAACACAGAATAAACTGAAGAAATGCAAAGAAATCCAAACGTACAAAGACCTACATGGCAAAAAACGTCTGCCTTTTTAATAATTCTGTCTTTTGCATATTTATAATTCTTGCATTGGTGATTATTGGTCAACATTTACAATTTAAACTTTTGATGCAAAGGTGAAATCATCTGATTCCAGACAAGCTTTGTGAAATGCATGTGAGATATATTCAGATAATCTTTCCTATAAACACCTTGTATCTCCACATCACTGTCAGGAATAGCAGCTGAAGTCACGGCCCTAAACATGCAGAAGCAGTTTGATTTGAATGAGAAACAGGCTAAACTGCTATCCTGAGCACATTTATTAAATATTAAATTTGAAACTTTAAAGCACATGTTTGATGGCAACTCCATCATTAAATGCACTGCCAATGTTTTATTATCATTACGCAGGAGTTAAAGGAAGGATGTGTCTCTCTCTGCCAAAAGTGCAGAATCTGGTGTGTTCAACAGGGGGCAGTACAATCCCGAAAACAAGTCTAGCAGTAGATTTTATCAAGCAGTGTTTGGCTGCTCTCTAAGAATGTTGCCACATGTTGACCATATGTCCTCTTAGTATTCGCATTTCTTTGACCGTTCTCTGTCTTCTCGCACGCCATGATTGGTTGATTATGGAAAATGCCTGAATGTTATTGGTCACATTACCTTCAGGATGTATGTTGTTATATGTGGTTTCTAAGGAATTCTGACTGTTTTAATGCATTGTTGTGCAGTTGCTAAGGTGTTCTGTCTGTTTTTAGTACGGTTTCTAGAGTGTAAAGTCTCACCATTGATAAATGTCTTAAATGCTACAGCACATCCTGTTTACCTCTTGAATTGTGTAAACACTCAAAACTAATTTGAAACCTTCAATTCTGCATACCTAATGAGGATTACTTTGGCTTTTCATAAAGGTACAACTTGCGTAAGATGTTATTGTGTCTGTCATCTATAAACAAAAGGCAGAGAGCATGTTGTAACTCATAGAGAATCCTAGATTTGATCAGAGAGAGTGCTGATGTAATTAATGGCAGCACAGTCCAATCAGACAGCCTTCAATTAACACCCTGGCCTGTGGTTGTAATTGGATGACCCTGACGGATGATTTCTGGTGCCAGGAGAGGACGACATGGGTGAGAGATTTAAGAGCATCTCCACTCATTAACACAACATGTGTTTTGTGCAGGACGGGTCCCTGCTGCTTTCACACACTTTCATTGTAGACGTGTGATTGGCTGCCAGGTTGCCACGCCCATTCTCAAACCACACACACACACACACACACATGCCTTTAAATATACCATCAATACAGTCGTGATTCATATATATATATATATATATATATATATATATGTATATATATATATATATATATATATATATATATGTATATATATATATATATATATGTATATATATATATATATATATATATATATATATATATATATATATATATATATATAATGTTCTTTGCATTTTTACCAGTCCATGTAGCCAGAAAAATTATTATTTAAATATTTCTTTAAAAAATCTATTAGTGTCTAATTTCTCCTCACTCTCTTTCTACATATACACATTCTAGGTATATATATATATATATATATATATATATATATATATATATATATATATATATATATATATATATATATATATATAATATTTGAAGAAGAAAAAAACAATCCAAAAATTGCAATTTCATACAAAAAAAATAAAATAAAATCTTAAGGCACACACACACACAATTATATTGTTAAAATATTTGAAAAAAAGTAAAAAATGCATGAATTAAAAAGTCATCCTATTTTTTTTCTTTTAATAAATTTCCTGCATTAATCGTTTTTTATTTATTTTTCACAATTGCTCTCTCTCTCTCACTCACTATAAAATTAATATTTGTATTAATTCATTTAAGTTTAAAATCGTAATAAACAAACAAATAAATAAATATTTCAATGAACCCATAATAAATATTCTTTGCTGCTGCGGGTCACACATAAACGTCTCTAGGTTACGTATGTAACTCTACATTTATTCATTTTATTCATTTAGCTGACGTTTTTATCCAAAGCGACTTACAATTGCTATATATGTCAGAGGTCGCACGCCTCTGGAGCAACTAGGGGTTAAGTGTCTTGCTCAGGGACACATTGGTGTCTCACAGTGGATTCGAACCCGGGTCTCTCACACCAAAGCCATGTGTCTTATCCACTGCTCCAACACCACCCAACTCTAATTCCTCGAGGGAATGAGACGCTGCGTCGAAAACACTTTGGGGAACGCGCTTAGCGTGAGCGACTATGAATATCGTGTGTAATCAGTCCAATGGAAGAGCGTGATGTCACAGGCGGGGTGATGTAAGCGACCAGGAAGCTATAAAAGCACGTGCCACGCAGCAGGCGTTAGTTACGAGTACCAGCAAGCGCCGGCAGGGGTGCCGGGGGTATGGCTCCGAGGCACAGCTTCTGGTTTCCTCGAGGAACTAGGGTTACATACGTAACCTAGAGATGTTCCTCTTCAGGAGCTCAAGCTGCGTCAAAAACGCTTTGGGGAATGAGTACCAACGCTGCCTGACTACCAAAACCCTGCCTAGTGTGTATCCGAAGAGCACAGCTTAGGACGAGAGGACAGAAGCGCCTGGAGTGACAGGCATGTCTAAGCCATAGAATTTTACGAAAGTAGAAGGTGTGGACCACCCCGCAGCATTGCAGATGTCCAGCATGGATACACGTGCTAGGAAGGCCTTGGAGGCCACCATAGCCCGAGTAGAGTGAGCCTTGGCTCCCGACAGCGGGGGACGACCAGAGGACTCATAGGTGGCGTTGATAGCCTCGACTATCCAACGACTAATAGTCTGCTTAGAAGCAGGAGAACCCCTCTTGGGGGGACCGCAGCATACAAGCAATTGGTTCGTTTTTCTCCACAGGGCAGCTCTGTGGACATATGCGTCCAGCGCTCGAACTGGAAACATACAATTTAGCTTCTCTTGGTCATGCTCCCAAAAGGGAGGAGGACAGAAGGCCTGCAGCACTACAGGTTGTGGTGTGACAGAGGGAACCTTAGGAACATATCCCGTTTGAGGGTATATGAACGCTTTGGTCATGCCAGGTGCAAAATCAAGATAGGCAGGGGCTACTGAGAGGGCCTGCAAATCTCCTACTCTCCTCAGAGAGGTAACGCCAACAGAAAGGTGGTTTTAAGAGTCAGATGTCTGTCTGAAATATCTTGAATAGGCTCAAACGGAGGTTTGCTCAACGCCTCTAACACCACAACCAAGCCCCACGGGGGAATACGGGACCGTACTGGAAGTCTCAGCCTCAACGCACCGCAGAGGAAACGTGTAACTAAGGGGTGTCTTCCCAAAGACTGACCATCGAGAAGGTAATGGTAGACTGCAATGGCCGCCATGTAAACCTTCAGCGTGGAGTGGGTCAACCCTGCAGAGAGCCTGGCCTGTAGGAGCTCCAGAACTGTACCAACTGGGCAGTTTGCTGGGTCTATCTGGTGGTCTCTGCACCATGAGGTGAAGAGTTTCCACCTCAGGGCGTACAGTTTCCTCGTTGCAGGAGCTCTGGATTGGAGGAGGGTCTCAACAACCTCGGTTGAGAGGCCAGATGCTATTAGTTGTGCCCCCTCAGGGGCCACTCCCACAGCTTCCACAACTCCGGCCGAGAATGAATTATTGTGCCCTGCACCTGTGAGAGTAGGTCTGTCCTGATCGGTATCTCCCATGGAGAGCGTCGAGGAGCGAGACCAGATCTGCGAACCATTCTCGGCCCGGCCAGAACGGGGCTACTAATAACAAAAGGACCCCGTCCTGGCGTACTCTCGCAAGAACTCCCGGGAGCAGAGCAATAGAGGGAAAGGCATACAGACCAGGTCTTGAGTCGCAAAGAGGTCTACTTGAGCTCTGCCAAAAACTCTCCATATCTGCTTCACCACCTCGGGGTGAAACTTCCATTACCCGGGCCTCGGCCCCTGCCTCGACAGTATGTCTGCTCCCATATTTAGTTTCCCAAAAATATATACTGCTTTTAATGAGAGGAGTTTGCTCTGGGACCACACAAGGATCTGGTGCGCCAGCTTGTACAAGGAGCGCGAACACAGACCTCCCTGGTGGTTGATGTAAGAAACCACCGATGTGTTGTCAGTGCGCACCAACACATGGTGACCCCTTAGGTCTGGGAGGAAGTGCTTCAGTGCACGATAAACTGCTAGCATTTCTAGACAATTGATATGCCATGTCAGATGGCGACCGCTCCACAGACCATGGGCAGGGTGGCCACTCAAGACCGCACCCCAACCAATGAGGGATGCATCCGTCGCTAGTATTATACGGCGACAAGGAGCTCCCAGCACCAGGCCCTGATTCAAGAACCAAGGTTTCTTCCACATATTTAATACCCACCACTGTAGGGGTCTCATGTACAGCAGGCCAAGAGGTATCAAGTTGGACGCAGCTGCCATCAGACCCAACAATCTCTGAAATTGTTTGACAGTGAGTGACTGGCCTTCTTTTACTCTCTCGACTGAGATGAGGATTGACTTGATACGAGCAGGGGACAATCGTGCCTGCATCGCGGTCGAATCCCATACTACGCCTAGATAGGTGGTTCTCTGAACTGGAGAAAGTACACTCTTCTTGGCATTCAGTCTCAAACCCAGCTCCCCCATATGTGCGAGAACGACATCTCGATGCTGAGCCGTAACCTGCTCTGACTGAGCTAAAATCAAGCAATCATCGATATAGTTGAGAATGCGGATGCCCTGCATGCGCAGGGGGACCTGAGCCGCGTCTACACATTTTGTGAACGTGCGGGGTGAGAGTGCAAGGCCGAAGGGAAGTATTCGATATTGGTAAGCTTTGCCCCCGAAAGCGAACCTCAGACACGTCCTGTGTTGTGGAAGGATGGATATGTGGAAGCATGCATCTTTGAGATCTATTGTGACAAACCAGTCCTCGGACCAAAAAGATGGCCGCGGCGTGAGTGAACGTGTGTGAAGCTCTCTTCAAGCATGCTTATTGCTATCATAGTAGCTTTATAAGATATCCTCTTTTTTTCTTTTTGGACTGCTTTTCAATACATTGGCGTTAAAGTTTTTCATGCAGCCACACGTTTTTTGCTGTTTGGATTACACGATTGGTGCAATGGATGAGTTACAGATCTCACTCCAAACTTTGTTGAACGCCATTACACAGAGTAAGACTGATATGCTGGCGCATTTTGATGTAAAAATGGACGTCATTCATAGCAGACTGACTAGTATTCAGAATTCATTAAGTACTTTGGGAGATCAAGTTAATTTGTTAGAACAACGTGTTGGGGCTAATGAGGACAACGTGCAAGTATGTGTCGCTCATATTCAACAATTGGAGAGAGACAACTCCTACCTGTTGGACAATTTGGACGATTTGGAGAATCGAAGTCGACATTCTAATCTCCGCTTTGTTGGAGTTCGAGAGTCATCGGAAGGCAGTGATATTGCCGGCTTTATGTCCAGTTTGATTTCACAGCTTTTGGGACAAGACAACCTTTCCGCTCCGCTGATCATTGAATGGGCTCATCACTCTCCGACAGTTCGTCAAAGTGATAGAGCCAGTCCTAGACCTATTATGATCAACCTCCTTAATTTCCAGGACAAAGTGAAAATTCTTCGCATTGCGAGGGAGAAAAAGAAGCTTGAGTACAACGGGACACGCATATATATCTATTCGGACTTCAGTGCTGACCTGATGAAGAAACGTAGGAGCTTTGATCCTGTTAAACGTAAGCTTCGCGAACTTAATATGAATACTATCTTAGATATCCTTGCACGTTGTGTGTTTTTGTTGATGGCAAACAGCAGCGTTTTAGCTGCCACAAAGATGCTGAAGCTGTCTACATGTCATCTCAGACTTCACCAGGATAATTTAATGACTGTCTGAGGAGAGGCTTGATTTTTGGGATAACCGAAGTTTGTTAGTAGCATAACTATTATTATTGTGTGGAGGTAGTTTTGTGATGCGAAATATTATTTTGGAGCGTTGGATTCTGTATTACCTCACACAGAGCTACTGTTTGGCATATTGATTATATTTTTCTTTTCTTTTTTTTCCCGATTCAATTTTCATTGTTACATTCTTTTTATTTATTTATTTTTTATTATTGCTGTTTGAGTTAAGTTGATGAGACTGTTTTTGACCTATATTATTTGGTTCACTCACTGGAATGCCCTGGAACATGGCCTCTGGGGCAGCTGGGTTAGTCTTGAAGGGTGTCGTGTTTTTATGTTTATATGTTTTGTATTTAAATGTCCTGTTTGTTTGTTTTGTTGTGATCAGTTTATTTGATAGTTTTTGCACCTTTGTAATGAATTTTTGGATTCAGTTATTTTTGTTCTTATATTTGACCAATATTAGTTATTTTTCAAGTTGGATAAGGCGAAGGGACTAAAAATCATTCACTTGAATATTAGAAGTCTGGTGTGTAAAATTGATTTACTTCGTGTGTGGGTTGATTTAAATAAGCCTGATATTATCACTCTTTCTGAAACATGGCTTGATAGAAATGTTTCAGGTAAAGAAATTAATTTAACCAATTATGTTATCTACAGATCGGATAGGTGCTCCAGGGGTGGAGGTGTGGCTATATATGTTTCTATATATGCTAATATAATTATTTTATTGTTTTATTGTTTGCCTGTTTGTTGATGTTTTGTTAATTGTAATCTTGTTATGCTCTTTAAGTTGTAATTGTGTTTCATTGTAAGGACCCCCTCGAAAACGAGATGATAGATCTCAAGGGGTTAATCCTAATAAATTCTAATAATAATAATAAGGCAGACCCTGTCCCGCTCTTTCATTTCGGACAGGGTCAGCCATAAGTGTCTCTCCACGGCCACCATAGCTGCCATGGACCACCCAATCGCTCAGGCGGTCTCTTTGGTGGCGCGGATGGAGAGATCAGCGGTCCTTCTTAGCTCTGATATATCATAGGACTTGATCTTCTCTCCCTCATCTAGCTCTTTAAGCAGGTCGGCTTGGTACGCCTGTAACACCGCCATGGTGTGCAGACACGCACCAGCCTGACCTGCTGCCGCATACTCTTTGCCGACCAAAGGCGCCGTTGTTCTAAGTGGCTTGGAGGGCAATGCTGGGAACTTCAGAGACGATGCAGCACCGGGGGACAGATATCTCGCTAGCGTCTGTTCCACCCGAGGCATCACTCTGTAGCCGTGTCTCCCACCCCCACTACATTGCCGTAGTAATCTGATGAGGGGATGTAGAGGCGGGCTGAGAATGGGATTTTCCACAATCTAGCGATCTCTTCATGCAGATGCACTCTTCATGCACTCGCCCGCAGGAAGCGTTCATCGACCTTGCTTCGCTGCGGTTCAGTTGTTTTCTCGGCAGGCCAATCGATGCTTAATTTGGCCACCGCGCAAGTCACCACCTCTAAGAGCTCCTCATACTGTGGCGAGTGGGGTGGCGAATCCCTATCGACAGATTCCACGTCAACCTCCTCGGAGAAAGAGAGGCGGAGTGTCGATCCCTCTCCCTGGGTGGAGGGAACCGCAGAGCGTGCTTCCGACTCCAGAGATTGGGCGTCGGATCTGGCAGAAGTGGAAGGAGATAGGGACTCGCCCGTCTCCATTTCCTCCGCCAAATCCACTTGCGAACCCCACGAGTGCCGGCACCGTGGAACAAATGTTGTAGATCACAGTGACAGGAACCTGAGGAATGAGATGAAAGAAGTAGGGGCTTGTGAGAACATCTCAAATGAAACAGAATCGAATGTTTCCTGCCCAGGTTTCTGCTCTGTCCAGGACAGCTTCCAGTGTGGTAAGTTGGCCCCCTCGAGAGCCGACTCAGCGTGCTTCGAACCCAGGCAGACCACGCAAAGGCTGTGTGTATCCCCACTCATTATATATCGCGGGGAGGGAGGAACACACAACCTGTAACGCGATCCGGATTCGCCCTTTAAATGTTTAGATTTCACCTTGCTCTTAGACATGACTTGGAGCTCTACTGGACAGACAACAGTAAATAAGACTGACAAGACAAACAAATGACATTCACACACAGAGCGCTTGCTGAGGACGCGAAGCTAACGCCAGCTGCGCAGCACGTGCTTTTATAGCTTCCTGGTCGCTTACGTCACCCCGCCTGTGACGTCACACTCTTCCATTGGACAGATTACACACGATATTCAGAGTCGCTCACGCTAAGCTCGTTCCCCAAAGCGTTTTCGAGGCAGCTCGAGTTCCTGCAGAGGAACTGTAGGAACAAATGTTGTAGATCACAGTGACAGGAACCTGAGGAATGAGATGAAAGAAGTAGGGGCTTGTGAGAACATCTCAAATGAAACAGAATCGAATGTTTCCTGCCCAGGTTTCTGCTCTGTCCAGGACAGCTTCCAGATGTGCAGGTGTTGCAGCATCATGAATCCTGTTATAGAGTAATTTCCTGAGAGACAGGATAAATGAATAGTCTCTCTGTGGTGTCCTTGCTCTTTATCCCTCTGACAGCTGCTGATTCCTTCAGATGGGATCTGAGGTGGGCTGAGAGGCAATTGTGTGGAGGAGGAAGAGCTTCATCAGCTGGAGTCTCTAATAAAATCATGAATGTCAAGGGATTACTGATGTAAAAAAATAAATAAATACAAATCTACTTTGACAGACATAATTCTAGGACTGTTTATATATATATATATATATATATATATATATATATATATTACATTTATTCATTTAGCTGATGCTTTTATCCAAAGTGACTTAAAATTGCTATATATGTCAGAGGTCGCACGCCTCTGGAGCAAGTAGGGGTTAAGTGTCTTGCTCAGGGACACATTGGTGTCTCACAGTGGATTCGAACCCGGGTCTCTCACACCAAAGCCATGTGTCTTATCCATATATCTGTATATCTGTATATATATATATATAAATGAAACAGGTACAAAACTCTAAAATGAAATGACTGTTAAACAAAGCCCACTATAGACACGCTATACTTGTCATAACAGAAGAAAATGTGCAATGATGCAGCACTACTTCACAAATAGAATCTAAACTTGATGTATTACACACTGGTCTTTTAACTAGATATTTCCAGAAATGCTTCAGGAATTTAAACAGAATTAAATTTTTGACCTGGAAATGATTTTCTTTTTCCCAAAATTGCTTGTTAATGTCATCGCATTGGACTAAAACTGAAAGGGATGGTTCACCCAAAAATAAAGTTGCTGTTCATTTACTCACCCTTCAGGCTATCCAAGATGAAGGAGACTTTTTTTCTTCAATATTACAGTAAAGAACATTTTTAGCCAATCCACAGCCTCTGGCAAATGATTCAATTCATGAGCAAATCGTTCTTTTGAATCGGTTCTTTTGGTTGAAAGTGTTGAATCAGACTGAATCGTCTGAAACACAGCCCACAACTCACTTTCGGACACCTGACAGTCACTCGGACTGGAAATGATCTGAAATAGCATCTCTGATCCTGTGATAAATGAATCTTTCAGTTCACTGAACTGAAGAAACAGTTTGACTCGAACCCAAGACCGATGAGCCGCTGATCTGTGCAGGCGTGAACCCAACACTTTATAGCCCCTTTCACACTGCACGTCGGACCCGGCATATTGCCGGAACATTGCCGGGTCGCCTTCTATGTGAAAGCAAACACGTCCCGGAATTGATTCCAGCATTGAACCCGGGTCGGGGACCTAGTAACATTGCTGGGTTCAACCCGGGACGAGCGCTGTGTGAACAAAAGCCAGATCTAATGCCGTGTTGAAGTGCTGACTCTTTTACCGGCTGTTTTGAAGGAACATCAACGTTCGAGACGAAAAAATATGTGCAAACTGTAATGAAGCAGAGATCAATTTGTTCCTCACTTTCCGCGCTGACGCCGAAATCGTTCGCTTACTTTAGTGAAAGTATAATGTGCCTAACGTTTTCGACTCGTACATTACACGTCACGCCCTGATGTCACGTGTCGTTACGAGATCTTTACAGGTTGTGTGTGAAAGCATGCATATATCCCGGGTAATCACTGGCAGTGTGAAAGTGCAAAATCTAGCGACCCGGGAACAATTGCCGGAACACTTTACCCGTGTATTTGCTGGAATGACACTGTGAAAGGGGCTTCAGGTTCCTCAGTGTTTATGTGAATAGGAGAGCTGGTGAAGACTAGTTTATTCACTTTATATGCTTTAGACATGGAGTGAACTGAATCTGTTCACTGAAACGAACCACATTTCAGTAAAGAATCAGATTTCTCTGTTTGTCTGAGGCTCTGGATTACAGGTAATAATGTTGTAATTAATGTTTAGTTTCTTCACTTACATTTTATGAATCACCAAGGATCATGATCTTAGCTAAAAATCCTCTACATAAAGAAGAAAAAAAAACACCTACCTACCTATGTCTTGGTCATTTTTGACCACAGCGCAAGTGTAACAAGGTGGAGGAAATGTCTCAGTTAAAAAAGCCTCAGAAATTGCAAGCAATTTTTAAAAGGTCTGTGATTTTTGACTGAACATCAAATAATGTGCAGGATTTTGAGTGCAGCACAAGGGTTAACACAGCATGACACAGTCCTGAGTCTGATCTAGGTGTTGGATGATGGATGCACGCATCAGCTCACATGTCTGACCACGCTGCTCGTCCTCAGTGTGTATGTGTGAATAGTAATATTTCCTTTCCATATTGTCTCTGTTCCATGTTTCTTTGTTTGTTTTGTGTCTAAGCACATGGTTCTGTCTTTGTTCATGTCTGCCATGTGCTCCTCTTGTCCCACCTCCTTGTTACCCCTTGTCACGCCCCCTTGTTTAGCCCTTGTCTGCTTGATTCTTTTCACCTGATCCTCATGTATACTGCTTTATATATTGGGTTCTCTTTCCTTGTGTCTCTGCTGGTTCGTTTTTGGTGTTTACTTGTCTCTTGGCCCAGAATTTATCCCTTTGAGCTTGATCATTATTTTTGATCTCTTATCTAGTTATTTATATCCTTTTTGGTCTTTAGTTTTGTCTAGTTTAAAAGAAAGGAAATAAATATTTTTGTGTATTCTAATCTAGTTTTGTTTCTCATTTGATTTAGATTTTCCTCTATTCTTGTTTAAGTGATTCCAGTTTTGGATTTTGTTTTTTTTGTTCCTACTCTTGGATTATATCTTTGGATAGCTTTGGTTTTCTTTTTGCTTTGTATAAAATTTTGTTTTCAATTGTCTGTGTCGTTTTGAGTCCTGCTTGTTTTTGTGTATTGTCCTGTCTTGCCCACACTCAGATTTCCTTGCCACTGAACCCCACAGTCTGGAAGCTGCTCACCTCTCTCACGTGTCAAGTCTCTGGCCTCGTAAGTCTCTACCTGGCGACTAGACTGGTGACATTTGAGTTTCACTTGAAACTACGGGCTTCCTGTGTCTGCCTGGCCCTTCCTCTGGAACTGCCTACTCTGTGCTTGAGCCCGTGGTCATCTTGGACTGTCTCAGTGGTCATCCCTCCTGCCCGTATTGTTGTCTGCCCTTCCCATCTGTTTGAACTTTTTTACTGCAAATTCCCCCAGCTGTTCCAGTCTACGTTTTGTTAATAAAATACCCTTGTCTGCTCATTCTGCATTTGGGTCCCATTTATTGCTGATCCCTGACAGAACAAACCAGCCAACTCGAGACCCAGCAATGAGCATCCGTATTGTTCCTCCCAGTACCGCTAAGGGGAGACTGGCAGTCCAACAGGCAGTGGCATCGCTTCGCCAGCAGAGCCGGGAGGTTGGTTCATTTGCCCAGTTTTTCTGGACCATGGCAAGGGGCTTGGGGTATCTGGACTCCACTCTAAAGGAGGCTTTTAACCTCTGCTTGGATGATCGCCTACCACAATGGGAGATGGAGCATCTAAGAGGCATATATTATTGGCCATTTTCTAAATATTTGCACCATCGCAAGGACTGGCAGATTCTTACACCCCCAGAGTCAGCCTGCAGGGACCATGCCACCTTCCCTCCCACGCCGAGTCAAATTCAAGACCCTATTCCGTCTCCTTCGTTGAAGCGTAGACTGAGGAGGAAGAGAGCTGCCCAGAACGCCACATCAGTAGCAGAGCAAATTGAATCTGCCCTTGCCACGCCAGAGCCGGTTGTGCCCACGCCAGAGCCGGTTGTGCCCACTCCAGAGCCGGTCGTACCCATGCCAGTCAGTCCAGAGCCAGTATTGCCCACGCCAGTCAGTCCAGAGTTGAAGTGTTGAAATCACCCCAGAAGCTGCCAGTCATGCACATTTGAGCCCTCAAAGATATAAGAAGAGGAGGGCACCCATTGTGCAGCCAAACGCTCTTCTTTCAGAGGTCCCAAGCACACTGCGCCAAGAGGGCCTGAGTCCAGAGTTTGCCAGTCCATTGACCCGGGAGGGTCCTAGTCAGGTGGCCCAGAGTCCAGTGGTTCCAAAGGCCCTGATTCTGATGGTACCTCCTCCAGTGGTCCAGGAGGACCAGTGCCAGGAGAGCTCTAACACATTGGTCCAGGAGGACCAGACTCAGTTGGTCCTGTATTCAGTGGGTCCAGAGATATACAGTCTGGAACCAATCCCCAAGTCTGTCCAGTCTTCTCCAGTCATTCCAGAGCCAGATTGCAGAGACCAACCTACTCTCTTACCCTCGCTGAGTCAAGTCCCAGATCATCTTCTGACTCCAAGGAAGCATAGGGCAAGAAGGAAGAGCGCAGCCCAGAATGCTGCATCTGTCTCCGAATCAGTCAAGTCCACTCCAGTTATTCCAGAGCTAATCCAGCCTGCCACAGACATTCCAGAGCCAATCAAGTCAGATCCTGCTGTTTCAAAGCTAGTAAAGACGGGGCCTTTCATCCCAGAGGTGGCTAAGTCAGCAACCATAATTAAGGTGGCTAAGTTAAATGCAGTCATTTCAGAGGCAGCCGATAACACACTGCTGTGCCCACAGAAGCTGAATCAAATGAGGGCCTGTGTTGTGCAGTTCGACATCCCCTCCCAGGAGGTTGCTAGTCCTCTGGTCCAGGAGGGCCTAAGCCATGAGACCCCAAGTCCAGAGGTCCAGGATTTCTCAAGTCAGGATGCCCTACCTCCAGTTGTCTTGGAAGACCAGATTCAGAATGTCCCTAGTCCTGTTATCCAGGCGAACCCTAGTCAGGTGGTCAAATATCCAGTGGTCCCAGAAGTATGCAACCTGGTGGAACCACACCCTAAGCTGCCCACTTCACCAGTTGTCTCTCCCCTAGAGAAGGAATCTGTGACTGTCTATGTAACTTCACCTGAACCACCAGTTAATCCTGTCTTGCCCAAGAGGGGTAATCATATAAGTCATGTCATATTCCCAGAGCTTGCTGTTGAGATGGCACCCCCTGAGCCCATGTCAGCTCCAACCTCTTAGCCCATTCCAGTGTCTGTGCCAGCCCCAGAGTCTGTGCCGGTCCAGGAGCCCCTATCCCACCCACCCTATTAGCGTCGAACCCTATTATGTGTTTTCCTTTATTGCTAATGCAACCTTTTCACACCACAGACTGAACAACATTAAGCATTGCTTGATAATCGGTCAACAAAATATTGATAGTTGTGTAAATCTTGTCATACTAGTTGTCTGGAGTTTTGATTGATTGTAATCCGTTTCATACCTTTCTATCAAAGTTATCTGACATTATCAAGATTAATTTGTTCAGACAGTTTAACTCTAAAGTTAAAGCTCTCGTCATATTTTATTAAAATTTTCTAAACTAGAGCAAATAAACTGTGATGATGTGAGAAATGTTGAAGGTGTCTGAATAAATTTTGGTAATTTTCACAGTGAAGACTATGCAGTGCTATTTTACATTTAAATATTTGGTTTCTGTACCTGGACACCTACAAACCTGAAAAAAAAAATTACATTGTGTAAATGGCACGAATAAATAAATAGAACGAACAAACAAATTAAACAATTTCAGGTTATACAACCTCCACCCGCAAACCCCAGCTATGAGCCTGATCTTGTTCATGATTAAATTTTATTTTATTGCTGTAATTAATTTACAGCATTAACAAGATGAATCGCTGATTTCACTTTGGAAGCGATGACTGATGATTGTATTTTTAGTCCAGTGCCTGTATATAAGATTATTATTGACCAAGTTCAGAGGCTGTCACATGTGGATCAACTTACTATGTTGTGTATTTTCATCAGTTTCGATATGAAAAACAGGTTTAATATTGATTCAATGGACTTGTTGAATTTTGGGGAAAAAATAATAACATTTTATAATAAATCTTTAAAAAAATTTTTTATATACTTTACAATATAATTTAATTCTCTGCTTTTTTGGAAACTTAATGACTTTAGTGACAACATAACAGTGACATTTCATACTCATAGTTTCTTTCGCACTTTGAAATGAAGATACAGATGATACAGGCTAAGCACATGTGTGCATGGAATTGAAGAGCATGTGCTACAAACACAGTATAATATATATATATATATATATATATATATATATATACAGCACTAATATATATATATATATATATATATATATATATATATATATATATATATATATATAATTTATTTTATTTAGGAGTTTCAATCGATAACGGCTCCTCTCACACAACTTCATCTGCTCCCATTCAAGCCAATCAGATTTCAGTATCACTCAAGCTTGCATGCTGTTACCTGAACAGGTGTACAACGCTTTCAGATCCGGCTGAAATATCTCAGAAACAGCTGAGAATGAACGACAGAGTCATATGAAAGAGCGGACGATGGAGTTATTCTGGCGATGTTCTCTTTAATGGAGCTTTCTGTTGACGGATAAATGCTCTGAAATGTCCTTCAATAAACTTTATTGTGTCTTCTTTCATTGCCCTTATTAGTGCTGCTCTTTGTTCGCTTATCTCTTGTTTTTGAGCAATGGATGATTGACTGTGAATGTCCGAGACTCACTGATATGAAGATCAGAATCAGATCAGGAGTGAACGAAATCCAGATGGATTCCCAATCTTTTCTCTCCCAGTCCTAATATAAGATGCAAAACACTCAGGATGTTAATAAAGATAATACTTCTTTTAAACATGAACTTCATTCAAATTGTATTGTTTGTTATATTGTTTGTTATAAAAACAAGAAAAATAATATTGGGCAATGGGCTAAGAAAGATTAACATATACCTATACATATTGTAATATACCCATATATTTTCTGAAAACAATTCCTAATATCTTACACAATTTTGCTTCTAAAGTACTGTACATTTTTGAAACATTATTTATATATTTAATATAATCATCATCAAAATCATAATTGCAATGCAGATTTAAACATTTTATCTTTATTTGTGGTTGTTGTTTTGCTGTTGTGTCACACATTAAATCAGAACTGCAATTTTTCACTCCCATATTTGCCTAAAGCAGATTTAATATTGATTGTTGTAAGCCAGTTTCACATCAGTGATTGTTAGAAGTGGCCAAAGATGACATGTTCCTGTTCTTACAGAAGTCCATAAATTAAACAGTTGAATTCTTCTTATGAATCATCGTTTCTCAAGCTTTAGCCTATTCTACAACAGAAAAACTGTGAAAACTGTTATTGATTTTCCAAACCATTGTGATACACTAAGAAAAACAAAGACTGCTGATTAATGTTGAATTTTTCACTGTTTCTGAATCATTAGTGATACATTAAAAATCATATTCAAGACAGTAGGAACTGTTACTTTAAATGTGAGATGCATGCATCCATAAAATAAATATAAATAATTAGTATTAAAAGCCATATTGTGAAGTGAGTAAGTATCCTTTCAATGCATTAGGTTATGAAGATCTGACAGCGCTTCTTTGGAAGCAGTTGCCATATATTGCATCAGGAAATGCTAAAGTTACACAAATGCGAGAGTGGATCGAAGTGAAGGTCACAGTCCAGCACTGTACTAATGGGCCGGCTGACAAGGCAAACACAAAGAATGATATTTTGCCTTGCAATCAGACAGACATATGATGTGTGATGACACCGGTGCACTCATTAGTGTTATCCAGAACCAAGAGTCAGTCCGCAGATGCTGCTTGAAGCTAAAGTACCTGGAAAGAGGCAAAGAGGCCAAACCCCTGAGGATTCTGTTGGGTTGAGTTGTAATTAGCACTCTGAATGGATCGGGGGCATTTCTGAACTAGGAGCAAGCACAACACCTGTAATTACATGTGGATGAAAACAAGCAGATTAGTGTGAAGTCCTCAGCATCTACAGCACATTACTAGGGTAACCGAGATAAAGTCAGCACAGATTGCATTGAAAGCTTTGTATTGTTGTTTCATCCTGAAGTAAAAATGCAAAAGAGCTGGGTAATTTTGCTAATAAAGG
The DNA here is from genome assembly GCF_963082965.1 of Carassius carassius. Taxonomy (NCBI): domain Eukaryota; kingdom Metazoa; phylum Chordata; class Actinopteri; order Cypriniformes; family Cyprinidae; genus Carassius; species Carassius carassius. The sequence goes on from NC_081793.1 coordinate 476,386, forward strand.
GCCTGCAAAGTGTATCCTGCATGCCTTTGAGCTAAAGCATATTGTGACGAGTGGGGCGGGGCCGAGGGACATGGGAGCGAGGCCGGGGGAGTGATTGGAGATGAACTACACCTGTTCGTCCCACCGGTCTCGAGGCCCATGGAGGAGATGGAAGGATATAAAACTGGAGCGACGACAGTGAAGGACGAGAGAGGACCAGGCCAGTTTTATATCCTTCCATCTCCTCCATGGGCCTCGAGACCGGTGGGACGAACAGGTGTAGTTCATCTCCAATCACTCCCTCGGCCCCGCCCCACTCGTCACACATATGTTTGCACTGTTTCTGTGTGAGAGATGGCGGTGGGTAGCTGGTGACAACACACTTTTTTAGACACTTATTAGTGATGGAAAAAGCTAAATATTGTTTTACAGTAAACACACAAGATGAAGGCTCAAATTGCAGAGCCACAGAAACAGTTGTAAGGTCATTGATCCCTCTAATCCTCCCTGAAGCTCTCAGATAAATTCAGGAATATTTGAGGAAAAACATGACATTTCCTGTTCAGTCAAATCTCAGTTTCTGCAGACAGTTCAGTCCCATCTCACGGTCAGAATTAGTGTTATTTGCTCATGTAAACGCAGGCTTTTTGGCTCAGAGAGAGTGGAAAGTGGATCAATGAGAAATAGATGCACAATAAATAAACAATGTTGTTTCATATATAACCATGAAGTAAAAAATGATATATTTTCCAAACATTGGTCTCATTGGAAATTTTTTTTGCCTTTACCGAATTTTTGTAAAACTCTAAAAACTTACCTATAGATACCTTTCACTGCAGTTCCCAGCTGAAATGAACACTTTCACACGGATTATGATTAAAGGGCAAATTATCGATTAATGAACACTTATTTTTGTGTGGTTTCTTGTTCAATACTAGCTCATAACCCTTTTATCATAGTGCATGATTTGTAAAGGAACAGATTTTGATGTTCTCATCTGATAAGCAGCTCCATGTGTGTGTCTTGTCTGATGTAGTAAACTTGCTCGGTGGTGCACCCGGTGCAGCATTGCTCTTGTGATGTGAAGCGCTCGGGTACGAGTCCCTCAAACACCAGTCACCGTAAAAGAGCTCAGAGACTTGTAGAAGAAACATAAAACCACATGATTGCTACAGCAGATGGGTTTTATCTCAGGTTTAGGGTGCGGTTTAGTGTACAGTAGGTGGTACTGTACATTAGTTCAAATGTGATCGAGTGATATGTTTTATTTTATTTTATTTTTTTGACAAATGTCATAAATTAATAATACACAAATATAATCAAGTTATGAAATGACACTTTTACAACTAATCTTGACATAAAAAGGTAAAATGTTGTGATATTTTAGAAGACTTTTTGACCGTGACACACAGTCAGTTGTTTTTTTCAAATATTAATAAGCAACGAAGCAGTTTTGTTTGTAATACTAAAATATTTTTCCAAACCATGAAAGTAGTTTTCCTTTCAAGAAAGTTTCAAGAAAACTTTTTGCCTTCATTATATTATGAAGACAATTGTATTGAATATTATGTATGAGATTGAAGGGTTTTAACGTATGCCAGCTCTTCATCGTTTGGAATTAACCCTCAGAATCCTGAAAAAAAAGGTTGAGTTGAGAGAGACTCTCCTCCTTAGAGAATCAGTCCCTGAGCACAGAGAGAGATGAACAGAAGCGCTTCATTAACAACAGAGACACAACTCTCTTTGTGTCTTCGGGTTTCTCTAAAACTCCAGCCACAAATCACACACACACACACACACACACACACCCCCGGGAGGAGGCTCTTTAAAGCTTCAGTTTTACAGTGGCTTTCAAACAGAGGAAGAAGGAAGAAGAATATTCTCGACTCTCATCAATGTGGCTGAATCTTGCGGCTCTAAATTTAATAAATAGTAGGAAGTTAAAAGTAGAATAGGAAATAAAAGAAAGATGCAAGTCACCTCTCTGGCACCACGCATCGTCTGAGGTCTGACATGTGTCCTATAGTACAGTAGATGATCATTTGGATCTCAATGCCTCTGAAGTGACGTGACATTCAGCCAAGTATGGTGACCCATACTCAGAATTTGTAATACTGATATTGCTTCCATGCAACACAGCTGTCATTGATATCTAGTCATACAGCACATCTCCTGCCAGCAAAGCTCAAGCAGATGACAGGTATTAGGGATGATTTACCCAAAGAATAATTGAGCGTGCAAGAGTGATGTTTTGAAGAAGTGTCCCTATACCTTCCTCTGTATGCATTCCATCACGCTATTATCAGATGTGTGAGCGATAAGCAGAAGAGCCCAGTATTCCAGCAATGTGACTCCTCTCACGTCTTCAGTGCACGTGCTCATGGTGAAAGCGAATGGCCTAATTATAGGCGTGCTGAGGGAATGTCTGCACAATGACAAGGTGTCAGTGCATATTGACTGCTGGGCTCCTTCGCCTTTTTTTTTAATCAATTACAATTTCCCTAAAGCCGCTTGTCTCCTTAGTCTGCTGGTTAATAGAGAAGTCACTTCAGACAAGGCCATCTGTTGCATAGCTAAACAGACTCTACCTGAGGCTCATTTTGCACCATGCTTACGCTCTTTGTCTCTGACATTTTAACATTCATTATAATGCTGAGGAGAACGGATGACTTAAAGGTGCTCCATGTTGGAATAAAGCCGGAGAAAAGCACTCACTGCTTTATTTGAACCTACTTTGATTTATTTTGATGCACTTTTAATTTAATAATGTACACTAGCTTTGTCAAGATCCGCTTTGGACCGCTTTATATGTTCAAAGCAAGGTCTTTAATTCTCTTAAAATTTCAGATTATTTGACACTGTAAAAGTCCTGTGGTGTGACAAGACCATTTTGAATGAATATGATATTTAATGATATTTACTGGTTGACCCTTTTGACATTGTAAAATTTCGTTTGGTGTGACAAGATCATGATATTTATTGATCACCCGATATATCGCCAAGGCTGATATATCACCCGATATATGGCATTTTTTTAATTATCAGCATTGTCAAGAACAAAAGTGAAATATTTCTGTTAAATCTGTCACAAAGTTGTGAGAAAAAAAGGCAAATTTGAAGACAAAGAGATAGATTAGTTTTAAATATAGATTATTTTAAATATATATTTGTATGGGAAATTTATATATGGTATAAAAGTTTTTAAAGCCAACATGAATACACGGATTATGTTACTAAGAACTTGGGACATATGCACTAGCTTTTTTCTTAAAAGTGTTTCCTTTTCTTTTTAATGTATGCTAATGTCATTAACCCATTCAGCTGCTTTTGTAATATTGACTGAACAGGAATAGACAGATATGTTGCATTTTAATACAGTGAAAGATTTAAAAACTGCAATAATTTAGAGTGCAAATGCGTGATGAATGAATATCACATACCCCGTATTCTTGTATTATATCCCTGCATAATTAGGGGATAATAATCTGAGCATAATCAGGTGTTCTTGAACACGCTCTTTCTCTCTCACACAGACACACACGCAAAAGCAAAAACTTATCTTTTATGAATGCACACACATTTTTCATTCTCCCTTAAAAATACAATGAACTGTGAGTTCTGTCTGGGTCCGAAGGAGAATAATATGTAAATTGAAAAAAGTTAAGACTGATTACACATTTTTCTAAAGTATTATAGAAATATTATTGTTGGACAAAGCAGAACATCTTCTGTTTTGCATTAAAGTGTTCAAAGAACCATCCTAGCCTACAAAATCCTTTTTATAGAACCAAGAGATGCATTTCCAGCTCGAGGCATTTGTCTGTGTGTGACATCTCTGATCAATCCATGGAAATGTTCCCTCCTCTTGCGACGGAGTTTATGTTCAGTTCTGCTGGTGTACTGAGAGTCAGCACAGCGGAGCTGTTTAACATGCTTAACTACTGTACAAAGCAGATATAACTCAGGGTTAAAAGTAACATCTACCTGGTAATGAAGGTACTAACCAAGTTAAGTGAAAATTCTAAATCAGTTCCAAAAAAGGATGCAGAATTGCAATTCAAATTTCATTTGTTCTACTTCTAAGGAAGTAGAATTGCAATGAATTGTAATGTCAAGATAATCTGTATTTTTTTTTAAATAGAAGAGTCGATTTCGTCAAAACTAACTGTCTTTTGAGGGAAAAAAATCCTTAAACTTTGAAGGTTTATTTGCTTCGTTGACCGAGAGAATAAAGAAAGGGTGGATGAATACACCCATGAATGGTTGGATGGATGGATAGATGATCAAAAAGATAGATGGTAGGACTGAAGGATGGACAGATGAACAGATTAATGATAGATGGTTAGATGGATGGAGGATGGAACTATACATCTGTAATTTTTCAGTGGATCAAAGTAAAATTCAGCTCACACATTATTGACATTAGAGGACTAATCCAAATTAACGAGTCTCGCAAAAGGAATATTTCAGAGAGGTGTGCATCAATATTGCATGAGTTCATTTTAACCTCCTTAACAACGCTGCCCTCTTTATGCCTAAAAACCGAGGCTATTTTCTCCTGTGCACAGGAAATAGAAAGCTATTCTCATCTCTGCATTTCCTGGGCAAACCTGTCTGCAGGTGTCATGTGTTCCTCTCAGCAGTGGACAGCAGTGATGCGCTGAATTATTGATGCTCTGGAGTGAGTATGTTCTGGTAAGCCAACAGAGGAGTACTGAAGGAGGTCTGGGCTCCTGCTGCCTCTACATGTAAAGGAAAAGAGGACTAAAGCTGGGGGGGGACACTAGCATTTCACAGACACACGAAGGCATTACTGGTAGTGTACCAATGGATTTGTTTTTTCAGTTGCCTACATGAAAAATGTATTAGAATGTGCATGTAAGACTCGTGGGATTCACTCTTGTTTATGGCTGCCATTGACCATGGGAAATGAAAAAAAACTAATGAGAATAGAGTGTCAGACAGCTTAGAGGCTTTTTGAAATGAGTTTGCATGACAGTTCCCATTACATTACATTACAAATGCACACTACATTGCAGCAATACAAAGCTGGTTGAAAATCAGCAGACTATGTCCAATCGTACATCGAAGTATGTTGACACAAATGCATGCAGTATGTCACCTGAAAGAAGCAGCCAATTTAGAAATATGCAAATGTAAACATTGTGCGTTACATGATCTCATCCTCAAACCACGTATGAAAATACACCTGATTATAACTGTGGTTCTGCTACATGATTGTTGTTCATGATGGACTGATTATTTTGCATATTTTAAGACTATTATATGAAATATAATTCTAGTTTTAGATGATTGCTTTTTAGATGAGTACATTTATGAATGTAAAATTTAAAGTTGAATTTAAAATCCTGCAGATCTATGGCCAGCAGCCAACTCATTGAAACCATGTGTTCACCAACACACTGAATCTGGATACAGCAGATTTAAAGAGAAAAGGAAAAAAATGATTCAAAATGTCAAATGTCTCAGGAGTGGCTCTGAAGGAGCAACAATGTTGTGTTTGAGTACAGTCTCGTTTTATTAATTTGAACAGGTATAAATTGACAGTCCTGGGACAGGTTAATGGAATCATCATTTCCTGTGTGAAATCTCATTAATTATTAGGATGTGCAATGTGATTACATGACTTGCCTCAGGTCTGAAATCTGACATTTGATATACAGGTCCTTCTAAAAAAATTAGCATATTGTGATAAAGTTCATTATTTTCCATAATGTAATTATAAAAGTTAAACTTTCATATATTTTAGATTCATTGCACATCAACTGAAATATTTCAGGTCTTTTATTGTTTTAATACTGATGATTTTGGCATACAGCTCATGAAAACACAAAATGCCTGTCTCAAAAAATTAGCATATTTCATCCGACCAATAAAAGAAAAGTGTTTTTAATACAAAAAAAAGTCAACCTTAAATAATTATGTTCAGTTATGCACTCAATACTTGGTCGGGAGTCCTTTTGCAGAAATGACTGCTTCAATGCGGCGTGGCATGGAGGCAATCTGCCTGTGGCACTGCTGAGGTGTTATGGAGGCCCAGGATGCTTCGATAGCGGCCTTAAGCTCATCCAGAGTGTTGGGTCTTGCGTCTCTCAACTTTCTCTTCACAATATCCCACAGATTCTCTATGGGGTTCAGGTCAGGAGAGTTGGCAGGCCAATTGAGCACAGTAACACCATGGTCAGTAAACCATTTACCAGTGGTTTTGGCACTGTGAGCAGGTGCCAGGTCATGCTGAAAAACGAAATCTTCATCTCCATAAAGCTTTTCAGCAGATGGAAGCATGAAGCCTGTGCACGGTGGCTCTGGATGTTTCTACTCCAGACTCAGTCCACTGCTTCCGCAGATCCCCCAAGGTCTGGAATCAGTCCTTCTCCACAATCTTCCTCAGGGTCCGGTCACCTCTTCTCGTTGTGCAGCGTTTTTTGCCACACTTTTTCCTTCCCACAGACTTCCCACTGAGGTGCCTTGATACAGCACTCTGGGAACAGCCTGTTCGTTCAGAAATTTCTTTCTGTGTCTTACCCTCTCGCTTGAGGGTGTCAATGATGGCCTTCTGGACAGCAGTCTTACCCATGATTGCGGTTTTGAGTAATGAACCAGGCTGGGAGTTTTTAAAAGCCTCAGGAATCTTTTGTAGGTGTTTAGAGTTAATTAGTTGATTCAGATGATTAGGTAAATAGCTTGTTTAGAGAACCTTTTCATGATATGCTAATTTTTTGAGATAGGAATTTTGGGTTTTCATGAGCTGTATGCCAAAATCATCAGTATTAAAACAATAAAAGACCTGAAATATTTCAGTTGGTGTGCAATGAATCTAAAATATATGAAGGTTTAATTTTTATCATTACATTATTGAAAATAATGAACTTTATCACAATATGCAAATTTTTTGAGAAGGACCTGTATATCTTGCTTAATATTTCAAAAGAGGAACAAAATTTCATTTTGCACCAGTTTGGTCCCATTTATTTAAAGGAGTCATAAATGCATTTTTTGCATTAAAACAGTTATTTGTAAAAAAAAAAAAAAAAAAAAAAATATATATATATATATATATACTCTGGTTTAAAGTTTATTAAAACACACTTTAAGATAAAAAATAACGGTAGGAGGAAAGGAGGATTTCATGCTCAGAACTGCTGTATCTTTTGATTAAAGATATTGTTAAAACACAAAAACTGCAGGCATGTTTAGAATAGTTTACAAAGCAGTCAGTGGTGAAATGAACAAATAAAAACTTTATCTTTCAGTCGCTCAGGCTCGTCATTAAAAATAAACTTCAGCGATGCATTTCTGGGATCTTTACACTCAGAAAAAAAGGTACAAATGCTGATACTGGGACAGTACCCTTTCTAAAGGTACACATTTGTACCTTATTTACTCCTAAAGAGTGCATTTTAGTATAAAAGTTCATATTGATTCCCACAGTGTACATATTCGTATCTAACTGGTACATTTCAGTACCTTTTGAACAGGAACGGCCCCAATGACAGCTTTTGTACATTTTGAGTTTTTGGAGATGCAGTTTGTGTTTGATGCTCTTACTCAACATCATTATGGCTCTTGTGATTGTTTTACAGACACAAGTTGTTCCTCCTTGATCTAATTCAACGATAACTAAGGAGCTGTCGAGGGAAATCATGACGACACCATTCTCCTTATTTCAAATCCTTAAAGAAGGGTAGAAAATAATTTAAATCATGGAGTTTATTTGAATTTTGAAACCTGCAGTATGTTTTTATGGCATTGTAACTCTCATGTTGGTAAATATAAAGAACATTTAGATTCTCCATTTCTGTCTGGCTAATGGTAGACAGACAAAACACGTTTATAACTTCCCACTTGCCTATCGATGATTTGTTCAGGTCTGCTGCACACAAGACGAATGCTGGAAGAAAAGAAGAAATAAATTCAATGCCGTGACTGTACATAATGATGATGAATGCCAGTATCAATCACAGGTCATCGGAGACATACAGACCCTCAGGAATGGCAGAATATTGATTTCCTGTTTTGAAACGTCTGTGGCACTTGGTACCCTGCTATTATTGTCATGGTGTGCAATGCATCATCCATGTGGGATCGTGGTAGAAAAGTGATGCCAGTGCTGTACCTTTGAAACTGTTTTCAGGGAGGGATGTCATCCTCTGCTAGGTCAGAAAACACATCAGAGGGCTCTGGTGCCTCTATGGATGATTAGCTCCAGAATTGGTTAACGGACATCCATTCTGTAAGAGATCAAACCAGCAGATTCGCCCATTAGCTGTGACTCTGGGTTAATGTTGATGCTCAGAGACCGGTTTCCTCCATTATCATGTGGTTGTTCATCATTAGCCAGACCGGCCATGTGTTTAAAACACAGTCTCCATTTATAGGCCAAACAACACCTGTACCTTGTCCTCTGGTGACCTGGAAGCTATAATGAAAAGTGGCTGGAAGAAAAACAACTCAACCTCTTTGTTAAAGGAAACCATTGGGAATTCAACCTGAGTTTTCTGAGTCTCGTTTCCATAGTCAGGTCTAAGCAGACTGGAGCATCCCATTAGCACTCTGTTAATGACCCTTGATCTGTCTATCTCTGAGACCTAGTACTGTATCTCCACTTAGTCACTGATCAATGCTGAACCAAGACCACTAATAAAAGAGCTCACATTGCTGGAAAAATAAGGTACACTGCTCCAGATGTCGATCTCCACAGTGTATTCTGATGAAATATTTTGCAAGCAACATGTATCGCTACAATTTCAATATAGTAGATGTTTTCCAAGTGCCTGGTTTTAGAGGGCTTTTAAAAGTGTGTATCAGGTTTATATAATATTTATATCATTTGAATAATTAATTTTAAATAACAGAAATTGGTCACAGCTTGGTGTCACACACCTGGACTCATTTTGTGTGTTTTTGCCCCTGTGACCCAGTTTCTGTCTTCCGTGTCTGGTTTGATTAGTTTCCAGGTGTGTCTCTTCATTTCCCCATGTGTTCCATGTCCCTGTTTATTTAGTCATGCCATCCACCTGTGTTTCCCCATTATCCTTTGTATAAATGCCTTGTCCTTTCAGTTCTGTTTTGTCGGGTCTACTCATCTACTCGTTACTTGTCAACTTGTCTACTTGTCAACTTGTCACCTGTTACTTGCCACTTGCCACTTGCCACCTGTTATTTACTACTTACCTTGTTTATGTTTGAGTTAATAAATCCTTGTTTCGTTTATCCCTCGGCTTCGTGTTCCTTCCAGCAGCGTAAGCCGTGACAGAAGACCCGACCTAAAAAGTTATAAACTGCATAGTGTGTCATGGATCCCCTCTATCGCCCCGAATACCTCCTCCTCCTGCTGGAGCAGGAGGGACTGTCTCTCGAGGACCATACCAGACGGTTTCTCTGGATAGCTAATGCCACCAGCTACCCGGACCACGCGCTCTGCACCTTTTATCACGCCAGCCTGAACTCCAGGTGCAGAGCGTTGTCGCCCGAAGATGGTCCTCGGGAGGATTTCGCCACCTTTATAGAGTGGAATCTGGTGAGAAATGGGTCACCTCTCACGGTCGGCCCAATGGAGGATCTCGCCAGGTCCACTCTGGACCCAGAGCCCAGCCTACAATCTCCCCACGGTACGAGGCATAAGCCCGAGCCCACCGATGACGGAGAGCCAGAGAGCAACCCGTCAGACCAGGTGCGAGAGCCGGCGACACTGCCCACCACGAGGGAGCAAAATGTGGAGCGCCAAATGGGTCAAAATGAGGGGGTTTCCAATTCACCTATGCCAGATCCTCTGTTAAGCCCAGGAAGGGCTCCTGATCTTCCGTTAAGCCCAGGACGGGCTCCTGATCCTCCTGTAAGCCCAGGACGGGCTCCTGATCCTCTGTTAAGCCCAGGAAGGGCTCCTGATTCCCCGTTAAGCCCAGGACGGGCTCCTGATCCTCCGCTAAGCCCAGGACGGGCTCCTGATCTTCCGTTAAGCCCAGGACGGGCTCCTGATCTTCCGTTAAGCCCAGGACGGGCTCCTGATCTTCCGTTAAGCCCAGGACGGGCTCCTGATCTTCCGTTAAGCCCAGGACGGGCTCTTGATCCCCCGTTAAGCCGAGGACGGGCTCCTGAACCCCCGTTAAGCCCAGGACGGGCTCCTGAACCCCCGTTAAGCCCAGGACGGGCTCCTGATCCTCCGTTAAGCCCAGGACGGGCTCCTGATCCTCCGTTAAGCCCAGGAAGGGCTCCAGCCCCAGAGCTTACTCCAATGCCTGCTCCTCCAAAATTCCCACCCTCCCACCCACTCCTGCCTCCTCCTCCGCTGTCGTCTGGCTGCCCCTCTGCTCGCCCTCAGCCTACCATCATTGTGGTGCGAGCTCAGCGGTACCGCCATCCTCCAGCGACGCCTTGGTCGGCGTCTCCCTCACCTCCGCCTCCAGCCTCTGAGGCCTGGACTCCGCCTCGGCCCGTTGACCCGTCGGCTCCACCATGGCTCCTAGCTCCTTCCTCTCCGCCGTGGCCCGGCAGTCCGCAGGCTCTGCCTGGCTCCCTCGTCCCTCCGGCTCCGCCTTGGTCTGGCGTCGTCCATCCTATGCCTCGGGACTCCACTCCTCCGGCTTCGCCTCATCCCTCCGTCCCTCCGGCTCCGTCAGGCTCCTTCATCCCCTCGGCTACACCTCAGTCCTCGGTCACTCTGGCCTCACCGCGGCCTTCCGGATCCACATCACCGCGTCAGTCACCAGAGCCATCAGTTCCGCCTAGGACCTCCGGCTCCTCCCCGTCACCCTGGCTCTTCGGCTCTCCGTCTCCACCTCGGGCTCCTCCTCCACTTGCTCCGTTGCCGTGGGTCGAGTCCCTGGAGTCGGTGACCATTCCTCCTCCATGGCTCCTTCCACCGTCGGCCCCACCTTGGGCCGTTATGGCTGTGGCCTGGGTCCTGCTGGGTACCTCCTGCTTCAGATCCTTCCTGTCTCCTCCCTGGCTCCTCCCTCCGTCATCTCCTCCCTGGCTCCTTCCTCTGTGGTCCCTGTCTGCTGGCCCCCTCCTGGGAGGCTGTCCTCCACCGGAACCTCCTCCCAAGTTCCCACCCACGCCTCCCTTTGTTGTTTCTACGGTGCGAGGACGCACCTACCGGGAGGGGGGAGTACTGTCACACACCTGGACTCATTTTGTGTGTTTTTGCCCCTGTGACCCAGTTTCTGTCTTCCGTGTCTGGTTTGATTAGTTTCCAGGTGTGTCTCTTCATTTCCCCATATGTCCCATGTCCCTGTTAATTTAGTCATGCCATCCACCTGTGTTTCCCCATTATCCTTTGTATAAATGCCTTGTCCTTTCAGTTCTGTTTTGTCGGGTCTACTCGTCTACTCGTTACTTGTCAACTTGTCACCTGTTACTTGCCACTTGCCACTTGCCACTTGCCACCTGTTATTTACTACTTACCTTGTTTATGTTTGAGTTAATAAATCCTTGTTTCGTTTATCCCTCGGCTTCGTGTTCCTTCCAGCAGCGTAAGCCGTGACACTTGGGAAGTTGCTAATGAAAGCATGAATACTTGTTCTGGTGGTTTCATCTTACAATGATATAATGATATACTTAACCACACAGCCTTTATGCCTTCATAACAATTATAATCTCCTTGGTTTCATACAGACCTTCTTCTAAAGACATAACAAAATAAATGTATTCATGTTTTTGAAAAAAGCCTCTTCTGCCCACCAAGGCTGATTTATTTAATCAAAAATACAGACAAAATGTTAAATACAGGTACACCTCAAAAATTATTTTTTATTTTTTTGTAATTTAATTGAAATTATATTCTAGATTCATTGCACACAAACTGAAATATTTCAAGAGTTTTATTGTTTTAATTCTGATGGTTATGACTTACAGCTTAGAAGAAAAAAAATCAGTTTCTCGAAAAATTTGAATATTTTCTCAAAGATCAATCAAAAAAGATTTACAAAACAGAAATGTTCAAGTTCTCCAAAGCAGGTTTAATGAATCACTCAATACTATTGCACGAATGACTGCATGGAGGCGATCAGTCTGTGGCACTGCTGAGCTGTTACTGAAGCCCAGGTTGCTTTGATAGCGGTCTTCAGCTCCTCTGTATTGTTTGTCAGATGTGACTTATCTTCCTCTTCACAATAACCTATAGATTCTCTATGAGGTTCAGGTCAGGTGAGTTTGCTGGCCAATCAGAAACAGTAATATCATGGTCAGCAAACCAATTGGAAGTGGTTTTGGCACTGTGGGCAGGTGCTAAAGTCCTGCTGCAAAATGAAATCAGCATCTCCACAAAGCCTGTCAGCAGATGGAAGCGTAAAGTGTTCCAGAATCTCCTGGTAGATGGCTGCATTGACTTTGGACTTGATAAAACACAATGGAGCAACACCAGCAGACATCACGGCACACAAATCATCTCTAAATTCATAAACTTCACACTTTGGATTCTGTGCCTCTCCAGTCTTCCTGCAGACTCCAGACCTTGATTTCCAAATGAAATGCTAAATTTACTTTCATCTGAAAAAAGGACTTTAGACCATTTAGCAACAGTCCAGTTCTTTTTTCTCCTCATCCCAGGTGAAATACTACTGACATTTTTCTGGTTCAGGAGTGGCTTGGTTCTATGAATGTGAAACCTGTAGCTCTTTTCCTGAAGATGTCTGAGTGTGAAGACTCTTGATGCGCTATCAAGATGCACCGCACTTGTGACCTGCACGGTCTCGTTGCATTGGTGTGAACTGGGAGCTTTCAGAGCGCTGCAGACCGGAGCGCTGCAAGTAACTGGAGGATACATCTCGTCTCATCGTTACTCTAGTTTGGTCTGAACTCGCTATGCACTAGTGATGCGTGGGTCGTCTCATAACCCACGGACCCCGGGTTGGGGCGGGTAAAGAAATTGTCACTTTATTAGTGGGGCGGTCATTAAAAACAAAACAAAAAAAATACAACTATGTTGTAGTGTTCGGCGATATGGTCATTTTTCAAATCAGATAAGATCGATGATACATGATATATTATCATGCATGGAGCAAGAAAGAGACTCTTTGTTCCTGTCATAACTGTTTGGTGTTTTAAACCGTGCAGGTGTGCGAGAGAGAGCCTTTGGAATCCCCAATAATAATAAAAAAATACTTTCAAACATACTGATAAACTAACATTAAATATAAAAAATACTGTATTTAAAACATCTGGTTCATATATAGTTGGACGCAACTGCCATATCGCCCGTCCTGTGACAAATCTGCCCCATCACACACGGAAGTTATCAGTCTAAATGTTCTGCAAAATCAGTCAACGGTGAAAATCAATAGTAGAACAGTTTAACACTAATATTGGACATAAACAAACACCTTAAATATAAAGTATTCAAAACAGGTAAGTTCATATATTTGGAGTAAAGTTGAATTGAAGTGATGCATAGGACCACGCGCCTCATGACGAGACCGATGCACCGCCACAGATACAAGAATGAGATGCTTTCTAACATAACTGTGGCATTAAACTCAGTTAGTGAGGGCTCTTTAAAATAGTGCACATATACAGGCTGTTCAGATTACTTGTTAAAGTGCAATGAAATACCTTATATATGCAGACGATGTACGTGTGTTTGTGGATGGAGACTTCACCGGCTACATGCGCTAATCCTCATTTGTGTGTGTGTGTGTGTGTGTGTGTGTGTGTGTGTGTGTGAAATGCGGTGCTAAAGTGAAACAGCTGGGCAGTTTGATAGCTGAACTATTATAGGCCGCCTCATAACCTGTGGGTTGGGTCGGGGAGTTTAAGGAAATGTTATTTTATTTGCGGGGAGGGCTGGGGCTGGCCAAATAATTTCATAAAAGCATGACCTGTGGGTTGGAAAAAACCCCGAACCACACATCACTACTATAGTCTATGTCTAAGGATTGTTTTCCCCTAACAATAAGCATTTGCTGGCAGGTCTAGGCACTATGCATAGCCTAAACTAAATTATTTCAATATATTTATTATATTTGCTAGCTATATTCTAACTAGGTCTGAGATGATTATAATCGTGATTAATTGCATCCAAATTAAAAGTTTGTATTTACATAATAAATGTGTGTGTACTCTCACTGTGTATAATTATTTTATATTTATAAATACACACACATGCTTGTATGTGAGTGCAAAGATTTTGCAAACGCAAGTTACAAATACACTGGGGGCTAAGCCAATCCTAGTGACGTCCCTGCTACCCAGTATTTATACTCAAAATTAATCAAACTAATCAAGCTCAAAATGGAAAATTCTAATTTTTTGAGATTCTGAATTTTTAATTTTCCTAAACTGTAATTTGTAACCATCAGAATAAAAAAATAAATAAAAAAACTCATGATCTTAATATATCATTTTAATATGCTGATTTGCTGCTCAAGGAGCATTTCTGACTATTATCACTATGAGAAAACCCAATAAGAATGAACTGCGAACACTCATAGAAGCGTTGTTTATTTGCATGTGCTTTCTGCATTGCTTCAGTACTGGATTCACTAAAAGAATGATGCAATATTTAATGAGGACAAACATCTGCAAAGTAACAGAGCAACTGTCCCTATTTATCAGGGAGAAACAACATGCCTCAGACATCTGAATACTTGTTCTGTGCCATTTAGCTCATTTGCTCTAATAGTTTGCGTGAGTTAGACTGTTTGTGGTTTACAACCTGAATTCCGGAAAAGTTGGGATGTTTTTTAAATTTTAATAAAATGAAAACTAAAGGAATTTCAAATCATGTGAGCCAATATTTTATTCACAATAGAACATAGATAACATAGCAAATGTTTAAACTGAGAAATTTTACACTTTTATCCACTTAATTAGCTCATTTAAAATTTAATGCCTGCTACAGGTCTCAAAAAAGTTGGCACGGGGGCAACAAATGGCTAAAAAAGCAAGCAGTTTTGAAAAGATTCAGCTGGGAGAACATCTAGTGATTAATTAAGTTAATTGATATCAGGTCTGTAACATGATTAGCTATAAAAGCTTTGTCTTAGAGAAGCAGAGTCTCTCAGAAGTAAAGATGGGCAGAGGCTCTCCAATCTGTGAAAGACTGCGTAAAAAAATTGTGGAAAACTTTAAAAACAATGTTCCTCAACATCAAATTGCAAAGGCTTTGCAAATCTCATCATCTACAGTGCATAACATCATCAAAAGATTCAGAGAAACTGGAGAAATCTCTGTGCGTAAGGGACAAGGCCGGAGACCTTTATTGGATGCCCGTGGTCTTCGGCCTCTCAGACGACACTGCATCACTCATCGGCATGATTGTGTCAATGACATTACTAAATGGGCCCAGGAATACTTTCAGAAACCACTGTCGGTAAACACAATCCGCCGTGCCATCAGCAGATGCCAACTAAAGCTCTATCATGCAAAAAGGAAGCCATATGTGAACATGGTCCAGAAGCGCCGTCGTGTCCTGTGGGCCAAGGCTCATTTAAAATGGACTATTTCAAAGTGGAATAGTGTTTTATGGTCAGACGAGTCCAAATTTGACATTCTTGTTGGAAATCACGGACGCCGTGTCCTCCGGGCTAAAGAGGAGGGAGACCTTCCAGCATGTTATCAGCGTTCAGTTCAAAAGCCATCATCTCTGATGGTATGGGGGTGCATAAGTGCATACGGTATGGGCAGCTTGCATGTTTTGGAAGGCTCTGTGAATGCTGAAAGGTATATAAAGGTTTTAGAGCAACATATGCTTCCCTCCAAACAACGTCTATTTCAGGGAAGGCCTTGTTAATTTCAGCAGGACAATGCAAAACCACATACTGCAGCTATAACAACAGCATGGCTTCGTCGTAGAAGAGTCCGGGTGCTAACCTGGCCTGCCTGCAGTCCAGATCTTTCACCTATAGAGAACATTTGGCGCATCATTAAACGAAAAATACGTCAAAGACGACCACGAACTCTTCAGCAGCTGGAAATCTATATAAGGAAAGAATGGGACCAAATTCCAACAGCAAAACTCCAGCAACTCATAGCCTCAATGCCCAGACGTCTTCAAACTGTTTTGAAAAGAAAAGGAGATGCTACACCATGGTAAACACGCCCCGTCCCAACTATTTTGAGACCTGTAGCAGAAATCAAATTTGAAATGAGCTCATTTTGTGCATAAAATTGTAAAATTTCTCAGTTTAAACATTTGCTACGTTATCTATGTTCTATTGTGAATAAAATATTGGCTCATGTGATTTGAAAGTCTTTTAGTTTTCATTTTATTAAAATTTAAAAAACATCCCAACTTTTCCGGAATCGGGTTGTAGTACACCATCAGAGCAGTGAGTGGACAGTGAGCTGATGCCAGCTAATTGCTGAATGTGAGGGTCTCGTTTTAATGGTGCTGGAGCTCTAACAGGATGCAGTCCACATAAAAGTGGCATGGTTATGTGAATAACATTACAACACACAGTAACGAGCAGAGCAGCCAATCAGAGCTCTCGGAACTGATCACATGCTAATTCCTGTCTCAAAATCCGCCTTTTTACTGTTTACTCTGTGTGAATCAAATCACTTTATCAGTGAATCATTCAGAAGAATATCATGGCATGAAATTGCAAGGATCACCTTCTGTTTTTTGAAAGAAGTCTGTTTTCAATGTGAATCTCTGTTAAAGTGTAATGTATTTTCGTTGATGCTTCGCTGTATTTTCAGCATCATTCCTCCAGTCTTCAGAGTCACATGATCTTCAGAAATCATGAAAATATGATGATTTACTGCTCAAGAAACATTTCTGATTATTATCAGTGTTGAAAACAGTTGTGCTGCACAATATTTTTGTGGAAACTGTTACACATTTTATTTTTCTGAATTCTTGATGATTATAATGTTCAAAAGAACAGCATTTATTTGTTCTTTTGGATAATTATAGATGCCTTTAGTGTCACTTTTAATGCAAGGTTAATGAATAAAATATTAATTTCTTTAAAAAAAATCTTACTGTTTTGTATATAACATATTTTGTTAACAAATATCTGTGTGCTGTCAGATTTCCCAGGTTTCTCTGATGACAGGGTTTGTCGGAGTTAATAGTAATGATGCTAGTAATGAGGAAATAATGACCAGGGTCTTTGACACTCAGTTTGTGGTTCAGCAGCAAACATAAAAGCAGTAAATGGGGTGGAAGGAGAAGGCAAACGCCTGCACCTTTTGTGCATTGTGAACATTTCCTACTTTTAGTGTGAGGTTTGCTTTGTCCCTTGAGTCTGAATCTTCTGTGGTACGTTTAAAGTCATAATGAAAAGTCATCAAATGAAAAATATATGGAAGCTTGTATCTGCTACATGGTTTTTGCAACTTATTTCTAACTGTATATCTCTTGTCTCAACTATATGTCTAACAGTATGACTTTGGATCTTACAGTTTCTTGTAATTGTCACTTTTCAACTTACAATGTGACCTTTCTCACACTAGGACATTTTAAACTTGAAATGTATTAATTTCAGGTGGAATTGGAAACTGGCCTCCATAAGACAGTAAATACATTGTGGTTTGATGAATTACTAAGTTTATATCGAATTCTCCAGTACAACAGACGGTTGGAAGTTTTATTGTCATTTTTACCTCAACAATCTAAATGTTCACATAATTACATTATGTATGTACTCTCTATTTAGGTAATGTTCTGGAAAAATGTAATTCAGGCTATTGAGAACTGACTACTGTAAAGGGGAAAAATGACAAAAGTAAGCATATATTCCGGTGAGTGACTTATTGAATCTCTTTGATGGAGATGACAGAATAATCTGATAAGTGGTGAGTGGGTCAAACACAAACCAGATATAAGGAGAACACACTGTCTTGAAGGAGGCTTTCATGCTCAGTTTTTATTACCATCGAGGACACTGGCAGCCGAACAGATCCAGAGTTTATGCTGCTAGAATGCTGGATCACATCCAGGTGTGGCTTGTGAAAACAAAGCTTTATTTCCACAGTCTAGCTGGAAATATGTATTACTAAACAGAGTAAGATCAACTGTGCATCTCACTCAAGCTTTTGAGAGTTGGATGTTGTGCTGAGCTTGTATAAATGACAGTGATGGAATAGAGTTTGGATTTGTGTCGGTGTTTATGAGGTTTATGGACCAGATGAAGGGTGGACTAGAAAATAAATGTTCCTCACTTCTTTTAGGAGACCATGTGGCCAGGATGACTTCTTGATATTACATTGCCTTATGCAGAAGGACACTCAAAGCCGCCAAATGTGATCAGAAAAATGATTGACTGTTTGCTTTGTTTAGATTTGTAATATAGGATGTGAAACCTTATGAATGAAACCTTAGCTTCTGTACTGTAGAAAGCAGAGAAAATATATAGGCTATATATCAAAAGAGATTTTCTAATAATAATAAGAAATGATTCACCGAACATCAATAAATTAGTTAGAAACCATGTAATGGTTGTTTACTGATTTACATTTTTAATTAACAATGCAAAACTTACTAGAGAAAGGTGAATGTGAGCTAGTCATCAGAACGGATATCTGTGGGTGATGAATGAGCGGTCATGTCCAATTGTTCCAGGCCCTAGCTCTCCCTGACACCCATTCCATCTAAGTGCTGAGCTACAGGCCTGGGGTCAGAGGTCATCTGAACATGCTTATCTGGGAGGGGCAGCAGGTGAGCGCTTGTTCAACCTGAGATGTCCATCTTTCGTTCTGTCAGTCTATAGTTTTTTCACTCTGCCTAACTCTCTATCTAATGCTCTTTCTGTAGCTCTGTCTGTCTGTCGTTCTGACACTCTTTTGTTCTGTCTATCCCTCTATCTGTCTGTCACCCTCTTTTGTTCTGTCTATCCCTCTATCTGTCTGTCACCCTCTTTTGTTCTGTCTATCCCTCTATCTGTCTGTTGCTCTGTCTTTCGTTCTGTCACTCTCTTTTGTTGTGTCTATCCCTCTATCAGTCTGTCACTCTCTGTTCTATCTCTCTATCTGTCTGTCGCTCACTTTTGTTCTGTCTATCACTCTACCTGCCTGTCGCTCTGTCTTTCGTTGTCACTCTCTTTTGTTCTGTCTATCCCTCTATCTGTCTGTCAAGCTCTTTTGTTCTGTCTATCGCTCTACCTGTCTGTCGCTCTGTCTTTCGTTCTGTCACTCTCTTTTGTTCTGTCTATCCCTCTATCAATCTGCCACTCTCTTTTGTTCTGTCTATTGCTCTACCTGTCTGTCACTCTGTCTTTCGTTCTGTCACTCTCTTTTGTTCTGTCTATCCCTCTATTAATCTGCCACTCTCTTTTGTTCTGTCTATCGCTCTACCTGTCTGTCGCTCTGTCTTTCGTTCTGTCACTCTCTTTTGTTCTGTCTATCCCTCTATCAATCTGCCACTCTCTTTTGTTCTGTCTATCGCTCTACCTGTCTGTCACTCTGTCTTTCGTTGTCACTCTCTTTTGTTCTGTCTATCCCTCTATCTGTCTGTCACTCTCTTTTGTTCTGTCTATTGCTCTACCTGTCTGTCACTCTGTCTTTCGTTGTCACTCTCTTTTGTTCTGTCTATCACTCTACCTGCCTGTCGCTCTGTCTTTCGTTCTGTCACTCTCTTTTGTTATGTCTATCCCTCTACCAATCTGCCACTCTCTTTTGTTGTCAATGTCAATGTCAATGTCAATGTCACCTTTATCTATATAGCGCTTTAAACAAAATACATTGCGTCAAAGCAACTGAACAACATTCATTAGGAAAACAGTGTCAATAATGCAAAATGATAGTTAAAGGCAGTTCATCATTGGATTCAGTTATGTCATCTCTGTTCAGTTAAATAGTGTCTGTGCATTTATTTGCAATCAAGTCAACGATATCGCTGTAGATGAAGTGTCCCCAACTAAGCAAGCCAGAGGCGACAGCGGCAAGGAACCGAAACTCCATCGGTGACAGAATGGAGAAAAAAACCTTGGGAGAAACCAGGCTCAGTTGGGGGGCCAGTTCTCCTCTGACCAGACGAAACCAGTAGTTCAATTCCAGGCTGCAGCAAAGTCAGATTGTGCAGAAGAATCATCTGTTTCCTGTGGTCTTGTCCTGGTGCTTCTCTGAGACAAGGTCTTTACAGGGGATCTGTATCTGGGGCTCTAGTTGTCCTGGTCTCCGCTGTCTTTCAGGGATGTAGAGGTCCTTTCTAGGTGCTGATCCACCATCTGGTCTGGATACGTACTGGATCCGGGTGACTGCAGTGACCCTCTGATCTGGACACAGACTGGATCTGGTGGCTACGGTGACCTCGGAACAAGAGAGAAACAGACAAATATTAGCGTAGATGCCATTCTTCTAATGATGTAGCAAGTACATAGGTTGTTATGGGAAGTGTTTCCGGTTCCGGTTTACCTAATTAATGCAGCCTAAAAATCCTTTAACGGATTTGGATAATAAAAGCATATTAGTATGTTATGTGTATGCCAGGTTAAAGAGATGGGTCTTTAATCTAGATTTAAACTGCAAGAGTGTGTCTGCCTCCCGAACAATGTTAGGTAGGTTATTCCAGAGTTTGGACGCCAAATAGGAAAAGGATCTGCCGCCTGCAGTTGATTTTGATATTCTAGGTATTATCAAATTGCCTGAGTTTTGAGAACGTAGCGGACGTAGAGGATTATAATGTAAAAGGAGCTCATTCAAATACTGAGGTGCTAAACCATTCAGGGCTTTATAAGTAATAAGCAATATTTTAAAATCTATGCGATGCTTGATAGGGAGCCAGTGCAGTGTTGACAGGACCGGGCTAATATGGTCATACTTCCTGGTTCTAGTAAGAACTCTTGCTGCTGCATTTTGGACTAGCTGTAGTTTGCTTACTAAGCGTGCAGAACAACCACCCAATAAAGCATTACAATAATCTAACCTTGAGGTCATAAATGCATGGATTAACATTTCTGCATTTGAGATTGAGAGCATAGGCCGTAATTTAGATATATTTTTGAGATGGAAAAATGCAGTTTTACAAATGCTAGAAACGTGGCTTTCTAAGGAAAGATTGCGATCAAGTAGCACACCTAGGTTCCTAACTGATGATGAAGAATTGACAGAGCAACCATCAAGTCTTAGACAGTGTTCTAGGTTATTACAAGCAGAGTTTTTAGGTCCTATAATTAACACCTCTGTTTTTTTCAGAATTTAGCAGTAAGAAATTACTCGTCATCCAGTTTTTTATATCGACTATGCAATCCATTCATTTTTCAAATTGGTGTGTTTCACCGGGCTGCGAAGAAATATAGAGCTGAGTATCATCAGCATAACAGTGAAAGCTAACACCATGTTTCCTGATGATATCTCCCAAGGGTAACATATAAAGCGTGAAGAGTAGCGGCCCTAGTACTGAGCCTTGAGGTACTCCATACTGCACTTGTGATCGATAGGATACATCTTCATTCACTGCTACGAACTGATGGCGGTCATATAAGTACGATTTAAACCATGCTAATGCACTTCCACTGATGCCAACAAAGTATTCAAGTCTATGCAAAAGAATGTTGTGGTCAATTGTGTCAAACGCAGCACTAAGATCCAATAAAACTAATAGAGAGATACACCCACGATCAGATGATAAGAGCAGATCATTTGTAACTCTAAGAAGAGCAGTCTCAGTACTATGATACGGTCTAAATCCTGACTGGAAATCCTCACATATACCATTTTTCTCTAAGAAGGAATATAATTGTGAGGATACCACCTTTTCTAGTATCTTGGACAGAAAAGGGAGATTCGAGATTGGTCTATAATTAACTAGTTCTTTGGGGTCAAGTTGTGGTTTTTTGATGAGAGGCTTAATAACAGCCAGTTTGAAGGTTTTGGGGACATGTCCTAATGACAATGAGGAATTAATAATAGTCAGAAGAGGATCTATGACTTCTGGAAGCACCTCTTTCAGGAGCTTAGATGGTATAGGGTCTAACATACATGTTGTTGGTTTAGATGATTTAACAAGTTTATACAATTCTTCCTCTCCTATGGTAGAGAATGAGTGGAACTGTTCCTCAGGGGGTCTATAGTGCACTGTCTGATGTAATACTGTAGCTGACGGCTGAATGGTTGCAATTTAATCTCTAATAGTATCGATTTTAGAAGTAAAGTAGTTCATAAACTCATTACTGCTGTGGTGTTGGGAAATGTCAACTCTTGTTGAGGCTTTATTTTTCGTTAATTTAGCCACTGTATTGAATAAATACCTGGGGTTATGTTTGTTTTCTTCTAAAAGAGAAGAAAAGTAATCAGATCTAGCAGTTTTTAATGCTTTTCTGTAGGATATGTTACTTTCCCGCCAAGCAATACAAAATACCTCTAGTTTTGTTTTCCTCCAGCTGCGCTCAATTTTTCGGGCTGCTCTCTTTAGGGTGCGAGTATGCTCATTATACCATGGTGTCAAACTGTTTTCCTTAACCTTCCTGTTCTATCGCTCTACCTGTCTGTCGCTCTGTCTTTCATTGTCACTCTCTTTTGTTCTGTCTATCGCTCTACCTGTCTGTCGCTCTGTCTTTCGTTCTGTCACTCTCTTTTGTTATGTCTATCCCTGTATCAATCTGCCACTCTCTTTTGTTCTATCGCTCTACCTGTCTGTCGCTCTGTCTTTCATTGTCACTCTCTTTTGTTCTGTCTATCACTCTACCTGTCTGTCGCTCTGTCTTTCGTTCTGTCACTCTCTTTTGTTATGTCTATCCTTCTATCAATCTGCCACTCTCTTTTGTTCTATCGCTCTACCTGTCTGTCGCTCTGTCTTTCATTGTCACTCTCTTTTGTTCTGTCTATCGCTCTACCTGTCTGTCGCTCTGTCTTTCGTTGTCACTCTCTTTTGTTCTGTCTATCCCTCTATCTGTCTGTCAAGCTCTTTTGATCTGTCTATCGCTCTACCTGTCTGTCGCTCTGTCTTTCGTTCTGTCACTCTCTTTTGTTGTGTCTATCCCTCTATCAATCTGCCACTCTCTTTTGTTCTGTCTATCGCTCTACCTGTCTGTCGCTCTGTCTTTCGTTCTGTCACTCTCTTTTGTTCTGTCTATCCCTCTATCTGTCTGTCAAGCTCTTTTGTTCTGTCTATCGCTCTACCTGTCTGTCGCTCTGTCTTTCGTTCTGTCACTCTCTTTTGTTGTGTCTATCCCTCTATCAATGTGCCACTCTCTTTTGTTCTGTCTATCGCTCTACCTGTCTTTCGCTCTGTCTTTCGTTCTGTCACTCTCTTTTGTTCTGTCTATCCCTCTATCAATCTGCCACTCTCTTTTGTTCTGTCTATTGCTCTACCTGTCTGTCACTCTGTCTTTCGTTGTCACTCTCTTTTGTTCTGTCTATCCCTCTATCTGTCTGTCACTCTCTTTTGTTCTGTCTATTGCTCTACCTGTCTGTCACTCTGTCTTTCGTTGTCACTCTCTTTTGTTCTGTCTATCTCTCTATCTGTCTGTCACTCTCTTTTGTTCTGTCTATCACTCTACCTGCCTGTCGCTCTGTCTTTCGTTCTGTCACTCTCTTTTGTTCTGTCTATACCTCTATCTGTCTGTCACTCTCTTTTGTTCTGTCTATTGCTCTACCTGTCTGTCACTCTGTCTTTCGTTGTCACTCTCTTTTGTTCTGTCTATCCCTCTATCTGTCTGTCACTCTCTTTTGTTCTGTCTATCACTCTACCTGCCCGTCGCTCTGTCTTTCGTTCTGTCACCCTCTTTTGTTTTGTTTATCACTCTACCTGTCTGTTGCTCTGTCTTTTGTTCTTTCACTCTCTTTTTGTTATGTCTATTACTCTATCTGTCTGTTGCTCTGTTTTTCATTCTGTCACTCTTTTGTTCTGTCTATCCCTCTATCTGTCTGTCACTCTCTTTTGTTTTGTCTATCACTCTACCTGTCTGTCGCTCTGTCTTTCATTCTGTCACTCTTTTGTTCTGTCTATCCCTCTATCTGTCTGTCTGTCACTCTATCTCTCTCTTTTATTCTGTCTATTGCTATCCATTGCTGATTCTCAGATCTCTCTCTGTCACTGTATCTGTCTATTTCTCTGACTTGTTCTCTCTATCACTCTTTTGACAATTACTCTATCCGTCTATCACTGGGTAATCTCGATTTATCTATGGCTCTATCTGTCTATCGTTCTGTCTTTCTTTCTATCTATTGCTCTGTTTTGTTTTCAGTCTATCACTCTTTTTTCATTCTGTCATCTCTCCATCCTTTCACCTGTCCATCCTCAGGTGTACCCTAAATATACCACTTGAATGTGTAATGTACATCCTACAATGTGTCACAGTGCAATAGTATGATTTCTTATTCACCTAAAGCTTCTTGGTTGAAGAGTGAAAGACATAGAAACAAAGAATCACTGCACTGAGCATATCACTTCAGTCTATGAATATTAGCTTTCTGTGAGTGAGTGAGTCAGACCGTC
This sequence comes from Carassius carassius, assembly GCF_963082965.1. NCBI lineage: Eukaryota > Metazoa > Chordata > Actinopteri > Cypriniformes > Cyprinidae > Carassius > Carassius carassius. The sequence goes on from NC_081793.1 coordinate 500,708, forward strand.
CATAGTTGAGTTCAGTTTTACCATGAAACTGCTGTATATTAAACGAAAGCTTTGAACAGAAAAGTGATATCGATCCCAAAAGCATGTAACAGTTGAGAGATTTTGTGCTTAACAGAGAATTACACAAGGCCGCTGCAGTATGTACAGCATTACTGGATAGAACTCTCTAACATAATCCTTGCAAACTGGACTCAGAGCTCACAGCTCCACATTTAATAGCATGCATATTTTGCAAACCCTGTCCTGGAAATCCCATCCAATATGACAGTTCTGATACTTCCACGTTAATTGAATCCTGGGATCATTTGTGTCATCTGGATGCTAAGCACGAATCCTGACATAACCTGACAGTAATACATTTCTCTGTCCTTTAAAGTTGTTTCAGAAATAGATTTCTCCCCATGGCTACAATATATTCTCAGTGGCATTACTCTATAAGCAGTCGATTGCGTAACAGTAAAATAAAAGAGATTTATGTATATGAATACTTATTAATCATTCTTCCTCTGCTGATATATTATATTGTCTTCAGAATCTATTGTAAAGTTGCAGCTGTTATTACAGTTAAGTGGAAGCACACAATAAGCAGTGCTTTATGAGTTTCACCCCTAAACTGAAACAAAAGCAGATGCATTTTGAGCCATTGATCAGATGTCTGGTTTTAATTACTGTACATAAAGCTCTACTGTGCACTGATATTAAGCTAGTTAGCACTGGTTATAGAAAACAAAAGAGAAAAAAAAAGCAATGGAGAAAAGAAATGTAATGGTGAAAATATGCATGAGGATAAATAAGCAATCCACAAGTGCAGATCTATCTATCATGTCATTGTATCTTTCTTTCTGTCTTTCTCTGTATATCCTTCTATTTACAGCTCTATCCATATATCCATTGTTCTGTCAATATATATATATATATATATATATATATATATATGTGTGTGTGTGTGTGTGTGTGTGTGTGTGTTATGTGTGTGAGAGAGCATACATTTGAAAATGAATTCAAGATCAGAAACAGAATCTCGCATTTTGTGGAGAGTGGTGTTTGCTCTGACTCCTATCTCCCACATTCCCAGAATGCCCCATTGCCACACATTTCATATTTTTCAAGGGGATGTGTTGGCTGATTGTGGGGATATTTGGCATGGATAAACACAAGCTGTGTCTCCTGCCTTGCTGCTTATGATATGGGTTTGTTTGAGGCTCGGATTCCAGGGAAATATTCCAGAGTAAAGGCTTTACGATTGTCTGTGATTTCCATTCCTGTATAAACACACAGACAATGAGAGATTGAGAGCATGTCCCTTTCCACCCAGGGTTAATCCTTCATATTTGCCCAGAATTTGCTGACTGGAAACACTAACGCAACACAGCATGCTTTTGTTACTTTATTATTTACAGTGACAACACCACAAGAAGACAGAAAATCATATGTGGACAAAAGCAAGCAAAGCATATATGTTTATTCTACTGTTATTATTCTATTTACATTTAGCAGATGCTTTTATCCAAGGCAACTTACAAAAGAGGCACAAAAACTATTACTTCATACACACACACATTTATATATATATATATATGTACACACACACATTCTCTTAATTTTACATACAAGGGGTTCAATAGAATATCCAGAATATTTATTTAATACTTAAATGGCCCATAATTGTTCAGCATGGACCTTTACCATTTAAACATATTATATAATTCAATTTTAATCCCTTTGATCAACTTTCTTGATCCCTATGTAAGACTTAAACACATTTCCAAACCTAAAGCCTTTTTTATTTTCCCTTTGTGGATTAGCAAATTAACAGTCATTCATTGATCTATTCTCCAAAAAACAGCATGTTGTTCTTTGAGAGAAAAGGCTGTGTTTCTGGTCTTTGACTCTTCTCCTATTCCCATTGAAAGATTAAGCTCCATCAGCAAGCGTCTGGAAGGATTTGTAATCTGAAGATCAGCCTGGCTCTCACACTGATAAACAAGATGAATGGTGATTTGTGTCTGTCTGATAGTGCTTGATGAGAAAACTGCGGATGGACCTCACAACATCTCTCATGCCCACTGGACAGGCCATTTAACCATAACCCTCCACAACCCACTTCAGCTCATTTGCATGCAATAAATGTGTGTACTTGTGTCTGCAAGGACAGCTCTGAACCTACAGTACATTCACATGGGAATAACACAGTAGTAATTACTTGCTTTCTAATTTTTATGATTTCCTAGTTTAATCTAAAAAAAACTAATATGGCAAGAAGACCTGCAAATCAAGGGATTCTGGAGTAGGATTTTCTTTCAAACCTTATCTAATATGGAACTGTTCATTGAACCTTTAGGCAAAAAAATAATAATTTTGTTTGCATATATGTTTTATGTTTTGTATCATATTTGATATATCAGGCTTTTACAGCCCATATGACAGTGAGAATATTAAGGAAAATCAACTCAAACTGAGCAAAACATAATTTTTGGGGCAGTTGCTGATATTTATATGATGAAATTCTGATGCTTGTGATGTAAATCAATAAAATATTTCTAATAATAATAATAATACATTCTATTTATAGTGCTCTTTTCTAGAACCCAAAGCGCTACAAACAAATAAAATACAAAACTACAATAAATGCAATAAATGCATAGACTCTCATACTAACCTTGTTACTGACCTCTCTGTCAGCCTGATTCTCCTAGACGCCTGTGTGCCTCCAGTGATCCCTCTTCCAGGGTCGACTCTCCAGTGTTACCCCCGGGGTGTGTGCAACGGATCTTTCATTCTGGTCACCCCACCGGCCTTACAGAGAAAGCCCATATCCTATCCAGTCATCCAAACCCTTACTCAACACCTCCTCCGGATTCACTCACCTGCATTTCTCCTTTCTTGAATATGTATGTGTGTTTCAAATAAATGGTGATATCCTTAACCTTCTGTTCCAGAGTCTGTTGTGTTACAGCAATACAAATCTGAAACTTTAAATCATAAAATGCTCATTACAGTACAACACAATAGAATATTCCTGTCAGTCCATAAAAGCAATTTTAAAAAGATGAGTTTTTAGCAGCTTCTTAAAACTGGCTAGTGTGTGAGCATCTCTAACAACAACGAGAAGCGCATTTCATAACTTTAGGTGCAGCAACAGAGAAAGCTCTCTCGCCCATAGATTGTAATCTATAGGGAGGCTGTTGAAGATTAAGAGAATCAGACCGAATGGAACGAGAATGGAACGGCGTGTAACGGGTGACAAGTCGTCACAAATATAACCCACATAGCAAATTTCTTCTGGCCCAGATCCCGGCCACACAATGACTTTTCCCTTGGCCCAAGTACCGCAAAGAATGGCGGCCCGGAAGTGGCCCAGAGCTGGATTAAAGACTCGGGCCACACATGGGCCATAACCAGCCCGAATCTCAGCCAGTTAATCAGCCTTAGCTGGCCCTGATATGGGCCAAATAAGGTTTTATTATTGGTGCCAATTCTCAGCCTTAAGTAAACCAGAATCCTCAAATCTGAGCCACACCTGAGCCTTATATAGCCCAGACCCAATTTAATATTTCATATTATTATCTTGTATATTACTATGATCACAATTGTTCATTTTGTGTCATGCTTTATACAGGATATGGGACGCCTACGTTTACTTCACTATATTACAATCAAATCTAATCTAATCTTGACAAACTATGTATCGTTGGAAAGGTCTAAGACTCCCGAATATATATTTTACCAATGCTTTTTGTTAAAAATTATGTAGGAAAAGTAATAGATAAATTTATGACAAGAGTGCACCCTCAAAAATCTAAATTATAACAGGAGTTTTGTCCTTTGTTTAAAAAAAAGACATCTTCATTGCCTTTTTCTCTGTCACATTTTAGAAATAATCAGAAGTTATATATTAACTGAAAACTTACAATTTCTAAATTCATCCTTTAAAACTGATTTTAAAATCAAACATTGCATTACCATGTAAATGGTACATGTTACATATCATGTTACAAAATGTTTTCAGTCATGAATTATAATGTTATAATTATATTATGACTACAGAAAGCCAATGCAAACTATAACACACGCCTGTGATATGCTGACGTGATGGAGTATATGTGAGAACACGAGCTGTTGAATTCTGGATATACTGCAGGCATTTGATTAATTTAGCAGGTAAGCCAATGAATAGTGCCTTACAGTAGTCAATTCCTGGACATAACAAATGCAAGAATAAGCCTTTCAGCATCAAGTGGAGTGAGGAAAGGCCTAATTCTTGCAATGTTTCTGAGGTGATAAAAAGTAGATTTTGTAATACTCTTAATGTGAGAGTCTAGTGTCAGATGAGTGTCAAAAATCACTCCAAGGTTACGAGCCTGAGCAGACGGAAGTACTACACTGTCATCCATAATCAAATTAAGAGTGCTACCCTTGTGAAAAGCCGCTGGTGTGCCAATGAGTAGAACCTCTGTTTTAGAAAAATTCAATTTTAAAACGTTATGTTGCATCCACATTTTTATTTCCAGCACACACTCTGAAAAAATTGTTGAGGTGAGAATAGGATCAGACTTGGAGCTGATGCATATTTGGGTGTCATCAGCATAAAAGTCATAATTTGTCCCAAAGGAAGCATATACACACTAAAAAATAAAGGACCCATTACATATCCCTGAGGAACACCATGACAGACCTGTCCAAGTTCAGATTTGTTGTTTCCCAAGACAACAAACTGGGTACGATCAGTGAGGTAGGATTTAAACCAGTTAAGCACCATACCAGTGATACCAAGCCATCTCTCCAGTCTGTTTATCAGGATAGAATGGCAAATGCAGCACTAAGATCTAACAGTAGAGCAGATACTGTCATAAAAGGATCTAAATATGAGTCTGTGATCTATATCCCCAGTAATGTGTCTCAGTATATCCAAACATATAACACAATGATTGAGAGCTGAAGAAATCAAGGCTCCTCAGAAGATGTGAGATGTTCTGGAGGCTTGTGAAGATCATTCCTCCGCTGAGGAACAGTGAAAGTAAAGCTTCTGGAAACAAACGCTCCTCAAAAGATCCTGAGGATCAGATTTGAGACTCTAAAACATGATTGATGGAGAATCAAGTAAAGCTGAGCTGCTTCAGTCCAGTAAGAGTTCATCTGGAGATATTACTGACCTTATTCTGACCTTTACTTGATCACAATCAGACAAGATCTGACAGCAGAATCAGCAGCTGAAGCTGGACATTTGTAAAATTAGAACTTTTACTTTATAAAAATAGTCTAAAATACCAGTCAGATGACAGAAGGTGTGTAATGGATCATGTGCATCAGCAAAGTTTTGTATGTAGTTGACTTAAGATTTATTAACGCTAAGAAAAACTCCTGGACAAAAGAAATGACAATATGTGAGCATGTTCCCTAACGTAAACATGATATGACTTCCCACAATCCTGTATTTTCTCTTCAGAGTTCCAGAAAAATATTCAAAAGCCCTCAAGTTAATCCTTGACTTAGAAATAGTTCACCAGTTCACCAACAGCAAGAATCAGTTTCTTCCGGTGGAGCAGAAAAATCTCAGAAGAAGTTGAGATGGAGTGTCTATAAAAAGTTTTTTGCCGATATCTGGGTCATGGCTGTCGACCTCAGGTAAAGAAGTCTGGTGCTAAACTCAATAAATGACTAGTCTGTGATGTAGAACTCAGAGTTTAGAAGTAAGTACCGCTCTGGATTATTAATCATCATTAAATGCTGAATCTCGCCCCAAGGTGAAGGTTTGAGGTCCTTTCCTCCACTTGTTGCGGCGAGAGCTCGTGTTTGACTGATTTGACTCCTGGTTTTAAGATCTTGTGACTCGTGACAGTTTCTGTCGTCTGTCAGTGGCTAGTTGCTGTAAGATTTCGGGTGTGCCTTGTTTCTGAGTTTTCCTCATCAAACCCTCCAGCACTCGCTCTTGATCTTGACCCACATAAAGTCTCTTTTGTCAAGTTTCAGATGAGCGGCTTTGTCACCAGCCAATTTAGAGTGTGAATTGAACCTAAGAAATTAAGGAAAGCTTTATGTACATCCCACACATCAATCTGTTTTACATGTATTCAGTGGGATTTAGACAGTCATTTCATTAGTATTCAGAGCTCTCCTTCTTATTGGTCTTAAACAATAGTTTTACAGCTTGTACAATGTACAGTACTTAATTAAAATACAACACAGTTGTGCCACATTTTGTGAACTTAATTTCTTTAAATGCATTAAAGTATGTGTTTTTGGACTGTATGAATTATTTTGTTGCATTAACAGAAACCAAGCAATGGATTTCTAGTTCTTATTGTACTTTGGGACTAAATGGAGGGAGAAAATGTTGACATTCAATTCTAAAGATAAAAAAAATGGGTGAGAGTTTATTTATTTATTTATTATTATTTTGGGGGGATTTATACGTTTCTGATATGGTTTTGTTTTAAGGGTTTCCGTTTGGTGATGACACATAGCAGCCACAACAGCGTATTGGCAAATTATTATTAAGCATTATTTATTTATTTTTTTTCATTTTTATTAGAAACATTCCCAGACGCATGAACTATCATGAAATATCTGGATTCTCACCTTAATAGATTATGTTAGATAATATGCAATGGTCAAACTAGCCTAATACTGTAATCTATTAACTATGTATAAAAACCTGTCTGTTTACTTACAGTTTTTTTTGTTCGCTATTACAATTTTTACAATACTTTCAACAATTTTCCGAAACTCTTAACACAGTTAGCACAACATCCATCTGTGTAGGCTATACAATTAATACATTTCTTGTTGCTTTGACACAAAATGCATAGAGTTAACACAAATTCAAAATGCTTATCTTCGTTTACACACAAGCTTAACCAAGACCAAAACAATGTAATTTTACTGGCCAATTTTCGATTGCTCAGACCAGATAACATCACGTTCTAAAGTTAAAGTCAAAGGGAACAGCTGTTCATATTATGAATTGAAGCACAAATATGTCCCATGATAAACAGCTGATTGAAGTTTTGCAAATATATAAGCTGATTCCCATCTAGGAAACACACTCAGGTGTTGCGGTTCTTATAATTGCATGATCGTACGGTATACAGTAAAAGAGGACCTATTTGGGTTGATCCCAGAGGAGACAGTCAATGATGTCTCTTTTCCTTGGCCTTTACTCCCCTTTCCTCAACCCCACTGAGGAGTTTTTCTGAGTCTGGAGATTGAAGTTTTTTTTTTTTTTTTTACCATCGTTCCCAGGGCCAAATGTCCCTCCAGGATACAATGGATGCTGCATGCCAAGGCATTACAGCTTAACAATACCAGAAGTGGATAAGGCATACCAAAAGATACTTCCCCAGATGTATAGATATCAGGTGTGATGTGGATGAGAACATGTGGCCAAACATAGAAGTTTGGGCAGATTAGATCACATTTATTTATTTACTTTTTATTCTACTGTGGATTTTTCTGTTCTGTAAATTTTGTATTTTCACATAATGACATAAATTATAAATAAATGAAAGCTATATTGTATTTTTTCCTATTTTTGTTTTCTTTACTTGTCTAATGTCCTGATGCAAATAAAGCCTTTATTGCAGCAATTCTGACTCTTTGTTCCCCCAAAAACCGTTCATTCTATAAAGCTACTCTGAGATGAGAAATTCAATTTTTGCACTGAATTTCTGCAGCAAAATCAACAAAATTACATGCATTTACTAAACCCAAAAAGAAAAAGAAACTGTAGTGTAAAACAAAATCTATGACCAATGCAATATACTGTCTATTGTAATGTCAGACCTGACACCTAAAATAATGCAGTTTCTGTAATTCCTTTTTTATGTTAGAGTTTTTATGATATTGTACTATGATTGGATAAATGTTTCTGTTGAAGGAGAAAATGTGTTAGTGTTTAGGAATAATAATTTGATTTTGGGACATGTTTGCAGTGTTTTGGTAGATGTAATGTGTTAGAGTATTATTGTAATTTGAAAATGTGTGTTGAAGTTTAGTTTACAATGTGTGATTTTGAGGACAAAATTAACTGTTTTGTCAATTGTGTGTTGTAGGTGTGTTGGTGCATAAAGAGTTAAGAAAAATAGTTTGAAGTATTGAAAAAAAAATGGCATAGCGATCGTAAAATATGTAAGTAACAGATATGGATGTCATGACATAACATATTTTTAATACGACTGACTTTATATGAAATGTGAATTTAACATTGAAAGTTAATGTGATATAAAACGTTGTAAGTTAGGCTACTAATCTTTCATTGTACAGAAATAAAGCAATTATCAAAGAATTATTATTAATTATCATTTTCACTGACAGTCTATAGTTCAATCACTGTGAAAAAACACTGTGAAATCAATATCTTATTTACAGATTTGTACACACATCTGCACTTTGTTGTTTCTGATGAGAGAATTCACCAGAGAGATATATTCAGTCAGAGAGTGAGAGAAGGAAGCACCGGAGATTTTGTGATGACTCACCTGAACACCTCTGATTGGCTAATGCATTCATAAGCTCAACAGAATCTTGTGTGATTGGTTATAATGCACAGTGCTGTAAAAAACGTGTCTGTCTCTGGCTCAGTGGAGAGTCTCTCTGGCTTTCTTTTGGAAGCTGCATTCAAAATCCACTTGGCTCAAAAATCTGAGGAGGCACGTGCCCCTCACTTTGAATGGGCATGACGCCTCTGGGTAAAGCTGTAGCTAGATTATAGAGTTTTGCAGTGTGGTTTTAATGTAATTAAAGTGTTTTAACCCTTATGCATTGTTGGGGACGTCCACTAGGGGGTAAAGTTGAGTCTTATTTTGGCCACAACTTTCTCTGTGTTTCAGCTAATGGAATGATTTTTGATGACAAATCTTATTTTGACACATCATTTGGGAAAATGCTTTGAAAATTTTCAAAAACTTAACAATTCACTGCGGACAAAATCACTACCCTTTCGTTATGTTCGTGGATGAAAACATCCACTAAATTAAACTGGTGTAAAAATGTATCATCAATATTTTTTTTAATTTTTTTTTGCATAAATCTATTAATCAACCTCATTCCTGATCAAAACTACCAAATGTTGAAAAAAACCCCCAATATTTTAACTCTTTAATTACCAAGTTCATAAATGATGTCACTGATTTAAAAAAAAAAAAAACACACACAAAATGACATATTTTCAATATAAAAAGTGATTGTGGACTTGATATTTTTTTTACCTTTTATCACAGTCTTGGGCATGTCAAAGATTAGTTACAAGATTGGCTTTGATGCATTGTTAGTTTTTGTGCAACATTAGATTTTAATTTTTTCTCCCTCATTTGTTGTTCGTGGCTGTTTTTGCCCCATTGACTTCCATTATAACTACATTTTTTGATCGCAAAGTCATGACACCATATAATCATGTATTCTTGATTGTTTGTGGTTTTCCCTTTTGGGAAGTGGTAAAATTTGTTATTTTTACAGTTGATCACTAGGTGGGACCATTAACCATTTAGATAGGCCTGTGCAAAAAAGGCTTAGTTTCTGGCTTGCCTATGGAGTTATATGGAGTATAACAGCAAATTATAGTGTTTGTGTGTGAGAGAGATAAAAAAAAGAGAGCGAGAGAGAGAAAAGAGAGGGTGTGAGAGAGACCTTTGTGCACTTGATGTATTTGAAAAAATCCAAATATGCACCTCAGCTATCAGAACTACATGGAGTAAACAATAAAAAAAAGAAGTGCGTTTATGCACCTGCTGCCTTTTGATGGTGAAAGGTACGGATGGCCTATGTGTGAAATGCTTGTCTTTTCTTGATGGTAAAGCCAGTTTAAAACCTTAAAATCCTGTAAATCTACTTTGCATCAGATTTATGAACATAATGTATTATGAACCAAAATGCAATACCAACTTCAAATAAGCTGCAGCTCGCTGGAGGGGTCAAGCTGCATAATAATTTCTAAAACTTCAGTACAAGTCAAGCCCTTTCTCGTGTTGCTTGCTGCTCTTCTCACCATTAAATGACCAGCAGGGTGGCATGCAAGTGTTTAAATCCACGTACTTTGCTTTTGTTTAGTCTGTACTTATCACCACCATCAAAAGGCAGCAGGTGCATGAATAAACTTTTGTTTACTCCATGTAGTTCTGAGAGCTGAGGTGTAAATTTAGATTTTCTCAAATACATCAAGGTAAGTGCGCAAAGGTCTCTCTCACTCTCTCTCTCTCTCTCTCTTTCTCACACACACACACATACACACACAATATAATATGCTGTTATACTCCATATAACTTCATATACAAGTCAGAAACTAAGCCTTTTTTTGCACAGGCCTATCTAAAGTTAATGGTCCCACCTAGTGATCAACTGTAAAAAATAAAAAAATTTACCTCTTCCCAAAAGGGAAAACCACAAACAATCAAGAATGCATGATTATATGGTGTCATGGCTTTGCAATCAAAAAATGTCGGTATAATGGAAGTCAATGGGGCAAAAGCAGTCACCAACAACAAATGAGGGAGAAAAAATGTAACTCTAATGCTGCACAAAAACTAACAATGCATCAAAGCCAGTGTTGTTACTAATCTTTGACATGCCCAAGACTGTGATAAAAGGTAAAAAAAAATCCAGCCACAATTACTTTTATATTGAAAATATGTAATTTTGTTTGTTTTTTCCCCCCAAATCAGTGACATCATTTATGAACTTGGCAATTAAAGAGTTAAAGTCTTGGATTTTTTTTTAAACATTTCTTAGTTTTGATCAGGACTAAGGTTAATTAATAGATTTATGAAAAAAAATTATCTGATACATTTTTACAGCAGTTAAATTGAGTGGATGTTTTCATCCCGAACGTAATGAAAGGGTAGTGAATTTGAACAATGCACATGGGTTAAAAGTTGAATAATAATAACAATAATAATAATTTTAAAAGTCTCTCAGTCTAATATCTTCATTATTAACTGCATTTGTCTGCTATCAACGGCTTGAGCCTTCGTCACTGGCTCTAAAATTATGTTTCGGAATAAGAAGGGGAGCGTGGGATGAGATGCATGAGAAATCACAAGAGTGTTTTAAGATCCAAAACCTGATGAATGTTTGAAATACAAATCTGAACGATGTCTTGAGGTGTGGTAACTGTATTATAAGAGGAATAATTTACTCCACACCTCTGAGTTATTAGAAAATAATGAACACCTGAAGTGTAACTCCACTTCACGTCGTAAACACATCATCACTTCAGGTGTGAATTATTTTCTAATAATTGTTAATCATTCCGTACATGACTTACAAGGAGTATGCGCTTGCCAAGGGCTGAAAGCACGATTTTTAACCCTCTTATTTATCATGAGTGCAGCAGTTGGGACTCACGCTGATGCTCTGAACCATTTCATTGTGTATATCAACATCCGGTCAGTGCAAAACGAAAAGAGGCACTGCAAACAAGATGAGGGACTCTGAATGTTCAGTAATACCTTTATTGATGTTTAATGCAGTCATTTTAATGATGTTTGCAATAAACTGAGATTTTATTCATTTTATTTTATTCATATTTAATCAGAGACTCAGAGCACTTCTGAAAGGATAGTTCTCATGGGGAAGATACCGGAGCTATTCCAATTCACCTAAAACATGCTTTGTTTTCATCTGTATTGCTAATTAAATTAGCTATTAAATAGGATCAACTCTGCAAACCCTGGAGGAAATGTGAGGAGAACAATCTTGAAGTCTACAGACAGTCACTCATTTGCTCCGTGATCTTCACAGCACTGGCTATTTCTCACCATTATGAGCCTGCTGTCAGAGAACGATGGCTATTTACCAAATCAAACTTTAGCGCAGATAAATCTGTTATGGTTGTGATCTGTTCTCGTTTAGTTTTCTGTGATTCCCTTTCTCCTGCCTTGTTTGTTTCTGTGATTCCTCATTAAGAACTCAAGCTGCGGTTTTGGGTTCAGTGCCTTGCTCAAGGGCCCCTAAGTCGTGGTATTGCTGGCCCGTGACTCGAACCCACAACCCTAGGGTCAGGAGTCAAACTCTCTAAACCCTAGGACACAACTTCCCCACTTCAGTTTCGTTTGTCCACTGATAAGCTCCATTACATTTACATTTACATTTAATCATTTAGCAGACGCTTTTATCCAAAGCGACATACAAATGAGAACAATAGAAGCAGTCAGGTCAACAAGAGAACAACAACAGTATACAAGTGCCATGACAAGTCTCAGTTAGTCTAGTATAGAACGTATAGCCAGGTTTTTTTTTTTTTTTTATAAATGAAAAGACAAGAAAAGTGCTAGTATTAGTTGTTTAAGTGCTGTCGAAAAAGATGAGTCTTTAGATGTTTCTTGAAACTGAGTAAAGATTCAGCTGTACGAATTGAGATTGGGAGGTCATTCCACCAGCTTGGCACAGTCCAGGAAAAGGTCCGTGAGAGTGATTTTGAACTTCTTTGGGATGGCACCACAAGGCGTCGTTCACGTGCCGTGCGAGTGGTCGTTTTGTTGGCTAGAATTTGATGCGAGCGGCTACTGGTAGCCAGTGTAACATGATGAGGAGAGGAGTAATGTGAGCTTTTATTGGCTCATTGAAGACAACCCTTGCCATTATATCAAACTTCAGTCAAGAGAAGTCTAAGGCTAGAGCAGGCAGCATTGTTGTCTGCTTGAGAGTGAAGCGCACAGGATCAGCTCTTGAGGGAGTTGATGGCTGTGATGCGAGTGTTTTGCTTCACTCTCAGAAGGCTCTCTTTGAGGAGGGAGCCTTCATTGGCATTTCTCGCGGTGCCAGCCCCGCTTTTGCCAAGGTGGAGCGGTGGTTGTACAGGAATGTAGACGGGCAAGTCCCTATCTTCTTCCTTAACCACTAGATCCGATGCCCGCTCTTTGGGGTTCGGAAGCCCATGTTTGTGGTACTTTCTCCCCGGTGCGAGGGCGCGATACTTTGCCTGTATTTCTCTGAGGAGATTGATGGGGAAGACATCGATAAGCTCGCCAGTTGCACAAGCCTCAGTTACACAGGCATCAGTTACACAAGCATATTATGCCTGATATTATAATGAGCAGCTTACATGAGGTGTGGAGCTCACGCAGTCGTCTCTCGGGGGGCTGATTGTGCTTTTCTCGCTGTTGAGCACTCCGCTCTCGCCAGGCTCGCTCCGAGGACTGTGTCCATGCATGCGATCTTGCGGTTACGGTGCTTGCTGCTGTTGCCGTGTGTATTACATTGTTTCATTTTGACGTGAATTTTTCGACACCAGACCTTGTTTACTCATCTGGTTGTTGACTACATTTAATTCTGAGGAATAAAATGAAATATGTATCTGACTATGAGAAGTTAGATATAAAGGGGCTCTTGGGATGTAACTTCTCGTGTGAGAACACGTGTTTACCTCTCTTCCTTTGAGGAGGTTGAGGCGGTCAGGGGCTGCTGGGTGGAGCAGTCCCAACCCTACCGTGTTCCAGGTGCACCAGAGGCCACTCGCGAGACTGGTTCCCTTAGGAGGTCACATGGCGGTGTGGGAGCCCCTGCCAAGTGTGCTTCATGGGGTCCTGCCCCGAGCAGGCTCTGGTCTAGTCTTCCTAGCAGATGATGTGGGTCTGAGGACCATTGTTTTTAGGAGACTTCAGCTACGAGAGTCCAGATGCTGTTGCTCAAGACCTCGGAGGGCAGGCCCCTCTGGGGAAGAGCGGTGTACACTGCATTACATGGTGCCATCTCTCCTCAATGCCCTGGTGTTCCAGGGCGCAGCAGTCTCCAGCGAACAATTCTCTCAGTTACCACCCGGAAACGTAGCGGTGCTAAGAGGCTTGCGACCTACTGGGAGGTTTTCAGAGCAGCTAGTTCGGCCATCTCCTGCCAGTCGCCACTTCAGGGCACCGAGCTAACTGCTCTGATGACACCAGAGATCAGTCTTGAGAGGCTGATTCCCTTAGTAGACTATTTGGCAGTGTGAAAACTACTGCCAAATGTGTCTCAGTGGGTCCTGCACACTGTAGTGAGAGGCCACAGAATCCAGTTGTGGTGGGCCCTGAGCAGGCTCTGGTAATGGAATAGAAGTAGGCACTCTTTGAGGACAGAGGCCATCGAGGTGGTCCCTTCTTGGGTTGCAGAGTCCGGGCCCTACAGCCGGTACTTCACTGTTCCAAGGAAGGATGAGGTGTTGTGTCCTTTTTTTGATCTGTGCTTTTTACACCGCTCAGACAGGGGACTGAAGTTCAGCACGCTTGCACAGGCCAAGTCCGAGGACTGGTGTGTCATGATCCATCAAAAAGATGCATTTATCTCCATCCTTCCTTATTGGAAGTTCCTGAGGTTTGCTTTTGGGGGTTTACCATTACGTTTCTTCCTCTGGCTTTGCCCTCTCACCCCACACTTTCACGACTCAACCACATCAACGATTGGTTGATATTAGCTCACTCAGAGCAGATGACGGTTTGGCATTGAGGTGTCGTTCTCGCTCATATGAAAGAGCTGGGATTAAAACTTAACGCCAAGAAAAGTGTGCTTTCTCCAGTACAGAGAACCACTTATCTGGGCATGGTGTGGGATCCGACCATGATGCAGGCACGTATGTCACCTGCTTGGATTGAGTCGATCCTCACTGCAGTCGCGAGAGTAAGAGAAGGCCGGTCACTCAATGTCAAGCAGTCTCAGAGATTGCTGGGTCTGACGGCAGCTGTGTCCAACGTGAATACTATTGGCCTGCTGTACATGAGACCCCTACAGTGGTGGCTAGAGACTAATAGGTTCTCCCCGAGGGGAAACCTGCTCTGCATGCTAAAGGTCATGCGGCGGTGCCTACGTGCCTTAGACATGTGGAGAATGCCTTGGTTCTTGTCTCAGGGCCCTGTGCTTGGAGCTCCTTGTCACCGCATAACGCTAGTAATGGACGCGTCCCTCACCAGCTGGGGTGCGGTCATGAGTGGCCACCCTGCCCGAGGTCTGTAAAGTGGCTGCCATCTGACATGTCATATCATCTGCCAGAAGATGCTGGCCATGCTTCGAGCACTGCATTACTTTATCCCAGACCTAAGAGGTCACCATGTGTTGGTGTGCACCTACAACACAGCAGTGGTGTCTTACAATAACCACAAAGGAGTTCTCCGCTCATTCCATTATACAAACTAGCACACCATATCCTTGTGTGGTCCCAGGCCGAACTCTTCTCGCTGAGAGCAGTCCACATTCCTGGGTATCTTAATATGGGAGCAGACATCCTGTTGAGGGAGGGCCCGAGGCCCGGGGAATTGCGGCTTCACACCGAGGTGATGAAGAAGAGTTGCGTCGCAGTGCCACACTTCTGGCATCTCTGGCTGGCGCTTGCTTCATCCATTGAGGCTAAATGCCGGCTTTGCCGCTCGTGCTTTTAAGCTTCCTGGTCTCTGACGTCACGTGCCTATGACTTCTCGCCCATCCATTGGACTGATTACACACGTGATTCAGAGCTGTCACACTGGAGGCATTCCCCAAAGTGTTCTCGGATGCAGCGTCTCGTTCCCTCGAGGAACCATGGCTACATACTTAACCTTAGACATTTTTGATTAATTTGAACATCGTCATTATTAGTTAACTCCCTCCACCTGTTTTCCTCTCATTAGCTGCTTTATTTAAAAGTTTTTCTGTTCAGTGTTTGGTCGGTTATTAGTTAATGTTACTACTTGTATCGTTTCCTTGCCTGAGGTTTATGTGGATTACAACATTAAAGACTTTTTATTGTGCATTATCCTTGTCTTCCTCGCCTTCCTCTGAGAGACTGTAACTATATCAGTCTGACCCGCTGCCTTCAGTAGCAAAGGTCTGTTTTGAAAATGAGTTCCTGACATGATCAAGTTGTTTCTGACGTTCAGATATGACACATACTGGCAAAATAAATAGCTCAAAGTTTTTTGGGATAAAAAAAAAGTCCTTTATTTTTTTATCAAATGTGCTACAACAATGTTGACCTGCAATCAGTAAGTAGACATGACACGACAATGACAATGTGTATATCTGTTAAACTGTAATTTATTTCTGTGATGTGCTGCTGTATTTTCAGCATCATTAATCCAGTCTTCAGTGTCACATGATCTTCAGAAATCATTACAATATGATGATTTACTGCTCAAGAAACATTTCTGATTATTATCAATGTTAAAAAGAGTTGAGCTGCACAATATTTTTGTGGAAGCCGTGATCCATTTTAGTTTTCAGGATTCACAGATGAATAGAAAGTTCAAAGGAGCAGCACTGATTTGAAATAGAAATCGTTTGCTTTACTGGCACTTTTGAACCATTTAATGCATCCTTGATGAATAAAAGTATTAACTTCTTTCAAAAGGTTTTTGAGCAGTCTTGTTTATGTATATAATATTTAAAAACCTTCACTGGTGTTCTGATGCATCATTGCACACGTGCATTTCCCTGTGATTATTATTACATCAGAACTTCAGTGTGCCTTGATATAGCAAAGTCCTTTCATTTCATTTCCACTGGGATAATATCTGTGAAGTGACTGCGAAGTCTATTCAGCCACCTGTGGCCCGCTGTAATGTAAGAAATCTTTCCCATCGTCTCTGAGCAGAGCTTCATCCATTCAAACTCTAGCTTTAGAAACAAACACGTCCTCATAGTTCACTGTTCTGCCTCATAAATCATATTCAGATTAGTAACCTTAAGCCTTTTCACCTGCATGACGGTATACAATAGCAGTCCCATCCAGCTTAAATTCAGTTTCATGGTATTCTCCGAGGCCATCTCCTAATTGTAACTCACCGTAGAAGATTGATAAATGACATGCTTATTGTAATGAGCTTCTATGATAGCGGGAAATAATAATGAGCTCCATG
>NC_081793.1:522500-542500 GCF_963082965.1 Carassius carassius
TCTCTCACCATTTAAAACCCATTTGTTACATTTAAATATTTTTTGTTATAATTGTTGTTGTTGTTTCTTTTTTTTTTTTTTTTTTTTTTTGAAGGTTAAATGAATATTCCATTACATTATTTTGAAAACATTAGGAGAATGTTACATTTGAATGTTCTCTCATTAGAGGAATGTTGCATTGTATCGTTTTGAAATGTCATGAGAATGTAAAATTATTAGTGAATATAATTCTACAAGTATAAAAATAACATCACAAGGATGTTCTAAGAACTTTTATTTCCTCTTGACGTTGTGAGGACATTCCATAAACATTATTTTAGGAATGTTTTCCCCTAGCATTTACGTTACCTTAAAAAAAAAAAAAAAACTTAGTGAAAATCATAGTAACGTTCCCTTTTAGGTGTTTCGAATTCCATAACTGTGTGAATATTCCTTATTATTATTATTATTATTATTATTATTATTGCTTCTGAAGCACATAAACCTTCTTTTTGCCTTCCTAACATCACTGAATAAATGATGAAGACTGTTATTCAAATCTCTGCTTTTGACTTATTCATTCATATCAGGGGATGCTGCAGCCTGAAGAACAGCTCAGAAACCTCTTGTTTTCATCATGTGTGATAAACAGTTTGACTGGTGATCTGGTTTTGGGTGGTTTTGTCAGGCTGTTTACTAGTTCTGTCGCTCTAACCCTACTAACTTACATCCAAACACACACTCATTCAGGGAAATACAGCTGCTTTCCTCAGGGACTAGAACATATTTACAGTTGTTTGAATAGTGCAAATGTTTTTATTGCTGTTTGGTGTCACTTTACAAAAAGGTTATCTATAAGGTTATCTCCGCAGATATGCATCTTTGGTCTATAAATCCTTATTGACGCTGTTCAGTGAGTCTATGTGAACACAAATAAACCGCTGCTGACCTGACTGAATATGAATGAGTGGTGAATTTCTATTCAAAATGTGGCATAATACGGATTTATTATTTTGCGCTCCTGACATAAATTACTAAATTACTGTCACTGCAACAATGTTTTATCAAAATATTGGTCAAATATCGAAGCTAGAGTCTTTAAACTTTCAATTGATGCACAGTTTGTCCAGATCAAGTAAGAGAGTGATGTTTAACGTGCTGTGAAAGTGAAACAATAATAAACTGGGGCTGTCGGCGATGCTTGCACGTAAAGGGGTTTTAATATTAGCTAACATTTTTAATTTTTAAATGTAAAAATTCTAAAACAGTTATCAATCTCAGTTAATATTAATTTCAACATTTACTAATAATTGTTAATGTTATATAATGGACCTAATGTTATATTATTGAGCTTTCATGAGCAAAGGATAAATGGCTGTATTTTTTTATCAACTGACATTAACAATAATAAATACTGCAAAAAAAAAAAAAATCATTTTTAATTAATGTTAGTTAATGCATTAATTAATAAGACATTTTTGTAGTCTTACCTTTTTAATTTATTTAAAAAATATACAATCACTGGCCACTTTATTAAGTAAACCTTGCTAGAACCGGGTTGGAAGCATTCCTCAGAGATTTTGGTCCATACTGACATGAAAGCATCACACAGTTGCTGCAGATTTGTCGGCTGCACATCCATGATGGGAATCTTCCATTCCAGCATCCCAAAACTGCTCTACTGGATTGAGATCTGGTGACTGTGGAGGGCGTTTGAATACAGTTCAATTCAATTCAATTCAAGTTTATTTGTATAGCGCTTTTTACAATACAAATCGTTACAAAGCAACTTTACAGAAAATTATGTTTCTACAATATTTAGTAGTAGCTAGTAGTTTGTGCACGTTTGACAGGATTTTAGAAAAATAAAAATAATAATAATAATACAAGACGTAGTCAGCTAGATGATGAACTATCAATATTATTAATTAATAGTAATTATAGGATGCAGTCACACATGTAGCAATAATTGTTAGTTCTGTTTGTTGATTCAAGGTTAGGATCATCTGGGGTCCTCTGAGGGTCAGCATCATCTCTTCTCAGGTGTTCTGGATCCAGACTGGAGCTTGTGTAAATCCTAGTTACCACGGGATGTAAATCCCGTGGCAAAACATAGAAACAAAATAGAGACATCATTAGCATAGCTGCTGATCCAACAAAGTAAAATTAGTTTAACCCAAGCTAAAGAATAAAAATGCAGATGCAACTACACTCACAATTTAAGAGATACATTATTCGAATGCTTGGTGAAAGAGATGCGTTTTTAATCTAGATTTAAACAGAGAGAGTGTGTCTGAACCCCGAACATTATCAGGAAGGCTATTCCAGAGTTTGGGAGCCAAATGTGAAAAAGCTCTACCTCCTTTAGTGGACTTTGCTATCCTAGGAACTACCAAAAGTCCAGCGTTTTGTGACCTTAGGGTGCGTGATGGGTTGTAGCGTGGTAGAAGGCTAGTTAGGTACGCAGGAGCTAAACCATTTAGGGCCTTATAGGTAAGTAATGATAATTTGTAACAGATACGGAACTTAATAGGTAGCCAGTGTAGAGACTGTAAAATTGGGGTAATATGATCATATTTTCCTGACCTGGTAAGGACTCTAGCTGCTGCATTTTGGACGACCTGTAGCTTGTTTATTGACGAAGCAGGACAACCACCTAGAAGTGCATTACAATAGTCCAGTCTAGAGGTCATGAAAGCATGAACTAGCTTTTCTGCATCAGAAACAGATAACATGTTTCGTAGCTTGGCAATGTTTCTAAGATGGAAGAATGCAGTTTTTGTAACATTGGAAATATGATTTTCAAAAGACAAATTGCTGTCTAATATAACACCCAGATTTCTGACTGTAGAGGAAGTAACAGTACATCCGTCTAGTTGCAGATTGTAATCTACAAGATTCTGTGTGGTGTTTTTTGGTCCAATAATTAATATCTCTGTCTTATCCGAATTTAATTGGAGAAAATTATTTGTCATCCAATCTTTTACATTTTTAACACACTCTGTTAGCTTAGATAATTGGGAAGTTTCATCTGGTCTCGTTGAAATATATAGCTGAGTATCATCAGCATAACAGTGGAAGCTTATTCCGTATTTTCTAATAATATTACCAAGGGGCAACATGTATATTGAAAATAGAAGGGGACCTAGGACGGATCCTTGTGGCACTCCATATTTTACTGATGAAAAATGAGATGACACCCCATTTAAGTAAACAAAATGGTAGCGATCGGACAGGTAGGATCTAAACCATCTTAGAGCCTGCCCTTGAATACCTGTATAGTTTTGTAATCGATCTATGAGTATGTCATGATCTATGGTGTCGAACGCAGCACTAAGATCAAGTAAGACTAGAAATGAGATGCAGCCTTGATCTGACGCAAGAAGCAGGTCATTTGTAATTTTAACAAGTGCAGTTTCTGTGCTATGGTGGGGCCTAAAACCTGACTGAAATTCTTCATACAGATCATTTTTATGCAGGAAGGTGCTCAATTGAGCAGACACAACTTTTTCTAAAATTTTAGACATAAATGGAAGATTTGAAATAGGCCTATAATTTGCCAGTACACTAGGATCTAGTTTTGGTTTCTTAATAAGAGGCTTGATAACCGCCAGCTTGAATGGTTTTGGGACGTGACCTAAAGATAACGACGAGTTAATGATAATGAGAAGCGGTTCTTCGGCTACAGGTAACAGCTCTTTTAGTAATTTAGTGGGTACAGGATCTAATAAACATGTTGTTGGTTTAGATACAGTGATAAGTTTATTTAGCTCTTCCTGTCCTATATTTGTAAAGCACTGCAGTTTATCTTTGGGTGCGATGGATGAAACTGAAGTGTTAGACGCTGTAGAATCTACATTCGCTATTGTATTTCTAATGTTATCTATTTTATCAGTGAAGAAATTCATAAAGTCATTACTATTTAACGTTGGTGGAATATTTGAATCAGGTGGCGTCTGGTAATTTGTTAATTTAGCCACTGTGCTAAATAAAAACCTTGGATTGTTTTGGTTATTTTCAATGAGTTTGTGGATATGCTCTGCCCTAGCAGTTTTTAGAGCCTGTCTATAGCTGGACATACTGTTTTTCCATGCAATTTTAAAAACTTCCAAGTTAGTTTTTCTCCATTTGCGTTCAAGACTACGAGTTACTTTCTTGAGAGAGTGAGTATTACTGTTATACCATGGCACAGTACGTTTTTCTCTAACCTTTTTCAATTTGATGGGGGCAACAGCTTCTAATGTATTAGAGAAAATAGTGCCCATGTTGTCAGTAATTTCGTCTAATTCATGTGTATTTTTGGGTACAAATAGCAGTTGAGATAGATCAGGCAGGTTATTTGCGAATCTGTCTTTGGTGGCTGGAACAATAGTTCTGCCCAGACGGTAACGCTGAGACATATAGTTAATATCAGTTATACGCAGCATGCACGATACAAGGAAATGGTCTGTGATATCATCACATTGGGGTACAATATCTATAGCAGTAAGATCGATTCCATGCGATATAATTAGATCTAGTGTATGATTAAAACGATGAGTGGGCCCGGTGACATTTTGCTTGACTCCAAAGGAGTTTATTAGGTCAGTAAACGCAAGTCATAATGTATCATTTGCATTATCAACGTGAATATTAAAATCTCCCATGATTAGCGCCTTATCAACTGTAACTAGAAGGTCTGAGAGGAAATCTGCAAATTCTTTTAGGAATTCTGTATACGGCCCTGGTGGTCTATACACAGTAGCCAGAGCAAGAGATACATTAGATTTCTTTTGCATGTCTGACAGTGTAACATTTAGCAGAAGTATTTCAAAAGAGTTAAACCTGTATCCTGTTTTCTGGGTAACATTGAGAATATCACTATATATTGTTGCAACACCTCCTCCACGACCAGTCTGACGGGGCTCATGCTTATAACAGTAGTTTGGTGGAGTAGACTCATTTAGACCAAAATAATCATTTGGTTTTAGCCAGGTTTCAGTCAAGCAGAGTACATCAAAACTATTTTCTGTGATCATTTCATTTACAATAACTGCTTTGGGTGTGAGTGATCTAATATTTATGAGCCCAAACTTTAAAAATTGTTTTTGTTCATTTACTTTACATTTTTCTGGTTTAATTACGATAAGATTTTTTCTAGATCCTACATTATATTTTGACCTCACTATTCGGGGAACAGACACAGTCTTAATAGTTTTTACAGCACAAGTACTTTTATCATTTAAGCGGGTGGAACAAAACTCATCATAATAGTTATTAGAGAATTGTCTTACTAGTCACATGGAGCGAAGTGTCCTGGAGATGTTGTCAGAGAGCAGCTCCGCTCCGATTCTGCTGGGGTGTAATCCATCAGCGCGAAACAGCCTAGGACGCTCCCAGAAAAGATTCCAGTTATTAACAAATAGCAGTTTCTGTTCTTTACACCATGACAACAACCATTCATTTAAAGCAAAAAGTCTACTGAACCTTTCGTGTCCTCGTCGATACGTGGGCAGTGGTCCTGACACGACGATCGTCGCCGCGGGCGTCGTGCTGCGAACCGTCTCGATCAGGCTCCTGAAGTCCCTCTTCAGCGTCTCCGTCTGCCGCAGCGTGGTGTCGTTAACCCCGGCGTGAAGCACGACCGCTCTGGGGCTCTCGTCGACCTTCAGGATCGCGGGTATCTGCGCAGAAACATCGAGAACACGAGCACCAGGCAAACAATGAGTGTGCACTTTACCTTCGGCTAACGTAGCACTTACGTGTCGGACGATGGAGTCTCCGATGATCACAGCGTCGCGTCCTGTCTCGCGGAGGGGAGCGAAGCGGTTCCGGATGGAGATGTCGAAGGCAGGAGGGGGAGAAGTCATCGCCCGGGACCCGGCTCGCGTCCTCCGCTGTGGATGCACCCAGGGTCCGTGGTGTCCCGGCGTCGCAGTGAAGGACATCTGGGAAGATCGCGTCCTGGGTGCACCGGGCCTGTGCAGAGAAACACACGGAGTAGACGTGGTGGGACTGTTAACAGATCGCTGTATACTTACCCCGGACTTGTGAGCGTCAGCCCGGGATGATTCCAGCGCGGTTCTCCGCTCTCTCAGCTGGGCCTGCCTCACCTCCAGGTCGCGAATCTGCTTTCCCACGGCCTCGAGCTCGAGCTGCACAGAGTGGAGACATTCATCCGCCATTAAAGCAAGTAACAGTGAGTACAGCAGTGGTAATGTGTGTGAATAGAGTATTAGCAATGTTAGCGCAGTTAGCTGCAACCACGCCGCTGATGCTAACGGGCTAAAAGCTAATAGCGGACCCGGGAGATCAAAATAAAACTAGTGATAGCGAGGCGCTTTGATTGTTTTTGTTGTAGAATACAATAGAGGATATATTCACACGTTATATAAACGGAAACGATGATGTATACAATTGTTTTTTGAGTTAAAAATAGTCAATGAAAAGAATATAGTGACGGAGCTCAAACGCAGTACAGCCGCCAACAACAAACAGGAAGTGACGTCGACCGATCGACGAATACAGTGAACTCATTGTCATGTTCAAGAATCCAGTCTGAGGGGATCTGAGCTTTGTGACATGGTACATTATCCTGGTGGAAGTAGCCATCATAAGGTGGCATACTGTAGTCATAAAGGGATGGACATGGTCAGCCACAATACCCAGGTAGGCTGTGGTGTTTAAACAATGCTCAATTGGTACTAAGGTGCCCAAAGTGTGCCAAGAAAACATCCCCCACACCATTACACCACCACCAGCCTGAACCGTTGAGACAAGGCAGGATGGAACCATGAATTCATGTTCTTTACGCCAAATTCTGACCCTACCATCTGAATGTTACAGCAGAAACCAAGACTCATCAGATCAGGCAATGTCTTTCCAATCTTCTATTGACCAGTTTTGGTGAGCCTTTGTAAATTGTAGCCTCTGTTTCCTGTTCTTAGCTGACTGGAGCAGCACTCTGTGAGGTCTTCTGCTGCTGTAGATCATCTGTTTCAGGGTTCGGCGTGTTGTGTGTTCAGAGATGGTCTTCTGCTGCTGTAGATCATCTGTTTCAGGGTTCGGTGTGTTGTGTGTTCAGAGATGGTCTTCTGCTGCTGTAGATCATCTGTTTCAGGGTTCGGTGTGTTGTGTGTTCAGAGATGGTCTTCTGCTGCTGTGGATCATCTGTTTCAGGGTTCGGTGTGTTGTGTGT
The DNA here is from genome assembly GCF_963082965.1 of Carassius carassius. Lineage (NCBI taxonomy): Eukaryota > Metazoa > Chordata > Actinopteri > Cypriniformes > Cyprinidae > Carassius > Carassius carassius. The sequence goes on from NC_081793.1 coordinate 529,657, forward strand.
TCAGAGATGGTCTTCTGCTGCTGTAGATCATCTGTTTCAGGGTTCGGTGTGTTGTGTGTTCAGAGATGGTCTTCTGCTGCTGTAGATCATCTGTTTCAGGGTTCGGTGTGTTGTGTGCTCAGAGATGGTCTTCTGCTGCTGTGGATCATCTGTTTCAGGGTTCGGCGTGTTGTGTGTTCAGAGATGGTCTTCTGCTGCTGTAGATCATCTGTTTCAGGGTTCGGTGTGTTGTGTGCTCAGAGATGGTCTTCTGCTGCTGTGGATCATCTGTTTCAGGGTTCGGTGTGTTGTGTGTTCAGAGATGGTCTTCTGCTGTGGATCATCTGTTTCAGGGTTCAGTGTGTTGTGTGTTCAGAGATGGTCTTCTGCTGCTGTGGATCATCTGTTTCAGGGTTCGGTGTGTTGTGTGTTCAGAGATGGTCTTCTGCTGTGGATCATCTGTTTCAGGGTTCGGTGTGTTGTGTGTTCAGAGATGGTCTTCTGCTGCTGTGGATCATCTGTTTCAGGGTTCGGTGTGTTGTGTTCAGAGACGGTCTTCTGCCGTGGATCATCTGTTTCAGGGTTCGGTGTGTTGTGTGTTCAGAGATGGTCTTCTGCTGTGGATCATCTGTTTCAGGGTTCGGTGTGTTGTGTGTTCAGAGATGGTCTTCTGCTGTGGATCATCTGTTTCAGGGTTCAGTGTGTTCAGAGATGGTCTTCTGCTGCTGTAGATCATCTGTTTCAGGGTTCGGTGTGTTGTGTGTTCAGAGATGGTCTTCTGCTGTGGATCATCTGTTTCAGGGTTCAGTGTGTTCAGAGATGGTCTTCTGCTGCTGTAGATCATCTGTTTCAGGGTTCGGTGTGTTGTGTGTTCAGAGATGGTCTTCTGCTGCTGTAGATCATCTGTTTCAGGGTTTGGTGTGTTGTGTGTTCAGAGATGGTCTTCTGCTGCTGTAGATCATCTGTTTCAGGGTTCGGTGTGTTGTGTGCTCAGAGATGGTCTTTTGCTGCTGTAGATCGTCTGTTTCAGGGTTCGACATATTGTGTGTTCAGAGATGGTCTTCTGCTGCTGTAGATCATCTGTTTCAGGGTTCAGTGTTGTTATGGGCGGTCAGACACCACCCTTAACATAAAGGAGAGACGCACACCGAACAGCTCGTATCAACAATAATATAGGGGATTTTATTTAGACAGAATGGATATTAGAAAGGTTGCTTAACAATCAGCAAACAAAATAAAAACTGCAACCGCGGAACGTTTTCTACTGCCGGGTGGACGGCTGAACGGGAATTTTCAGAGCCAGCAAGCACGGGTGTGCACTGCAGACTCTCGGGGTGCGCCCTCCAGGAAATGATCCAGGAAGCCTTTTATAGCGCAAGAACAGGCTCCGCTCAGGTGTGGCTCATCTGTAATCAAGAGGGGAAGAGACACTACACTCAAACACGTGTGGCAACAAACACCAGAGCTGGGGGACGTAACACCCCCACCCAAAATGGTGACCTGTCGCCATACATTGAATATATAAACTCTTTGTTCTGTGTTCAGCTCACTGTTCGAACCAACCCAGATGATAGAGTTCCAGCTACCAATAATCAGTACCTTCGAATAAGGTATACCTGTATGTGAAGATACTTAGAATTACGAAAGATATTATTATTAACTATAACTTAGATATAGGCCACCTAGGAGAAGAAATTGTTAGGAATTTCTAATCAATAAGGACACATGCAAAATCTTCATAATAAACAAAACCCTTTTTTTTTTTTTTTTTTAAAGCGAGAAAAAAAAAAAAAAAAAAAATATATATATATATATATATATATATATTTATATATTAAGCATCCACTCTAGACAACACATCTGCAATAATATTGTCTATTCCCCGGACATGCACAATTTGGAGGTTAAACGGTTGAAGCAATAGACTCCAGCGCATTAACCTACGGTTTGAATTGTACATGCGACTGAGGAATTTGAGTGGGTCATGATCAGTATAGACCTTAATTGGATGTACTGTAGAGCCTAAATACACTTCGAAGTGCTGAATGGCTAAGACTAAGGCCAAAGTCTCTTGTTCGATAGTGGAGTACTTTCGCTGGGCAGAATTTAATTTCTTAGAAAAGAAACTCACAGGATGGTTTATGTTATCAGCGCCTGATTGTAAAAGGACAGCACCAACGCCTACGTTTCTGGCGTTTAGGGCTGGCGTCTACAGCAAGCTGAAACGGATTGTTGAAATCTGGTGCAGCAAGCACGGGAGCAGTCAACAAGAGAGCTTTGACGTTTTCAAATGCTCTATTACAGGACTCCGTCCAGTCAAATTTAGTTTTGGGGCTCAATAGGTTAGTGAGGGGACATAATACAGTCGAAAAGTTCTTACAAAAACTACGATAGTAGCCTACCATTCCTAAGAATCGGCGTAACGCTCTCCGATCGGAAGGCACAGGAAATTCTTGAATAGCAGCCACTTTAGCCATTACGGGCAAAACATGTCCTCTACCAACTACCCGCCCCAAGTAAGTGACAGTGGCTTTTCCGAACTCACATTTTGCTAGATTAATTGTGAGATTTGCATTGGATAGTCTACGGAAAAGCTCTCGAAGTTGTGTTATGTGTTCGGACCAGTGTGTACTATATAGAACTATGTCGTCCAAATATGCTTCGCAATTTGACATTCCAGCTAAAACAATATTCACCAAACGCTGGAACGAGGCAGGAGCGTTTCTCATCCCGAAAGCCATAACCTTATAATGCATAAATGCATCTGGGGTCACAAAAGCTGATATTTGTTTTGCCCTAGGTGTAAGAGGCACTTGCCAGTAACCTTTTAGGAGGTCGATTTTAGTGACAAATGTGGCCGAGCCCACACGGTCTACACAGTCATCCATCCGCGGTAACGGAAAACAGTCTGGCAGAGTGATGGCATTAACACGCCTGTAGTCCATACAAAACCTGTGAGTGCCGTCAGGTTTGCCAACTAAAAGGCACGGGGAGCTCCAAGGGCTAAAGCTAGGCTCAGCAATATTATTCTTTAACATGTACTCAACCTCCTGCTGCAGGATAGCTCGCTTTTCCGGATTTAACCTATATGGGTGCTGTTTAATCGGCCCTTTATCACCCACGTCTATGTCATGTTCCAGGACCGAAGTTATGGTTGGAACATCTCCAAATAACTTAGGGAAGTCACCTATCACAGACAATATGTCAGCTGTTTGAGAGGGAGTTAAATGTGGCAAATGGTTCGCAATAACCCCCAGCATAGCAGAGTTATTTAGTCGACCCTCAATCACGCATCGCGACGGAGGAGTCACCGCGTCATCATCCTCCACCAGTGTAGAGAGCAACACAGATTCGACTGGACTGGGTAAGTTAAGGTTACACAAGGCAGTGTTAACACATTCACGCTGATAATACGGCTTGAGCATGTTTCTATGGCAGAGGCGAGAATGCTGTCGCTTATCTGGGGTTAAAATTACATAATCCAGATCAGATATTTTCTTTTCCACAGTATATGGCCCTCTAAATCGTGCCTGAAATACAGAGCCGGGCACGGGAAAAAGAACCAACACTTGGTCTCCTGGTTTAAACGTACTGGCTCTTGCTTTCTTATCATAACACGTTTTCATGTTAGATTGAGTCTTTTCTAAATTTTCTCTAGCGAGTTCACGTGCTCTGTGTAGTCGGCTACGAACGTCGCTTATGAACTGTAACGCGTTACGAGAAGTAGGTTTGCTTAGCCATTGATCTTTAATGACGCTCAATGGTGTGCGAACGTTGTGAGCAAACACTAGCTCTGCAGGGCTGAAACCGATTGACTCTTGCACGACTTCTCTAGAGGCCATAAGCATCCAAGGAATCGCCTCTTCCCAGTCTGTACCCACCTCCAAACAATATGCACGCAGCATAGATTTAAGCGTCTGATGGTAACGTTCGAAAGCACCTTGTCTCTCCGGATGGAACTCGCTAGAAATGCGGTGCTTAATTTGCAGCGACTTTAGGACTTGAGAAAAGACTAGAGAAGTAAAATTTGTTCCTTGGTCACTTTGAACGAGTTTTGGTAGTCCCACAAAAGAAAAGAATTTTAACAAAGCCCTACACACGACTTTAGCAGTGATCTTCCTCAGAGGCACCGCGCGTCTGTTTTCAGATGGCATAACGATTTGCTCAACGTCGTTCCACTCATTACTTTTCTGAGGTCTCCACCTCCGCATAAGTAAGCCATCTCTGATGAAAAAGGTCGGATTCTCAGTTGCACGGTCTGAAAAAGATTGAACTGCTTTAAAACATGAAACAAGAGTGGGGTCTTTTTGTTGAGCATTAATAAGTTTCTCTAATGACAATGAGACATCTAATTGTTTTTTTTCTCGTACCTCATCGTTCACTACAGGCACAGGACTACTGCCGCACTGAGTAAAAGCAGGGTCGAAGAGCCTCTCACATTCCGCAGGGTGAGCAATGAAGCTGTCACTCAGGTCGACGTCATTGGGAGGTACTGCTTCCCTTAACCTCTGAGTCTGCGACCTAGTGACAACATTATTGAGAAAAACCTCTGGGAATTTCTGTGCGCACTCATCGGGACCTTCTTGAAAGAGTGGCACCAACAACCTCAGGTGGAACATCGCCACAGTCACTACACTCAAACACGTGTGGCAACAAACACCAGAGCTGGGGGACGTAACAAGTGTGTTGTGTGTTCAGAGATGGTCTTCTGCTGCTGTGGATCATCTGTTTCAGGGTTCAGTGTGTTGTGTGTTCAGAGATGGTCTTCTGCTGCTGTGGATCATCTGTTTCAGGGTTCAGTGTGTTGTGTGTTCAGAGACGGTCTTCTGCCGCTGTAGATCATCTGTTTCAGGGTTCAGTGTGTTCAGAGATGGTCTTCTGCTGCTGTGGATCATCTGTTTCAGGGTTCAGCGTGTTGTGTGTTCAGAGATGGTCTTCTGCTGCTGTGGATCATCTGTTTCAGGGTTCAGTGTGTTCAGAGATGGTCTTCTGCTGGTGTGGATCATCTGTTTCAGGGTTCAGTGTGTTCAGAGATGGTCTTCTGCTGCTGTGGATCATCTGTTTCAGGGTTCGGTGTGTTCAGAGATGGTCTTCTGCTGCTGTAGATCATCTGTTTCAGTGTTCGGTGTGTTGTGTGTTCAGACATGGTCTTCTGCTGCTGTGGATCATCTGTTTCAGGGTTCGGTGTGTTGTGTGTTCAGAGATGGTCTTCTGCTGCTGTAGATCATCTGTTTCAGGGTTCGGTGTGTTGTGTTTTCAGAGATGGTCTTCTGCTGCTGTAGATCATCTGTTTCAGGGTTCAGCGTGTTGTGTGTTCAGAGATGGTCTTCTGCTGCTGTGGATCATCTGTTTCAGGGTTCAGTGTGTTCAGAGATGGTCTTCTGCTGCTGTGGATCATCTGTTTCAGGGTTCAGTGTGTTCAGAGATGGTCTTCTGCTGCTGTGGATCATCTGTTTCAGGGTTCGGTGTGTTCAGAGATGGTCTTCTGCTGCTGTAGATCATCTGTTTCAGTGTTCGGTGTGTTGTGCGTTCAGAGATGGTCTTCTGCTGCTGTAGATCATCTGTTTCAGGGTTCAGTGTGTTGTGCGTTCAGAGATGGTCTTCTGCTGCTGTGGATCATCTGTTTCAGGGTTCAGTGTGTTCAGAGATGGTCTTCTGCTGCTGTGGATCATCTGTTTCAGGGTTTGGTGTGTTCAGAGATGGTCTTCTGCTGCTGTAGATCATCTGTTTCAGGGTTCAGTGTGTTCAGACATGGTCTTCTGCTGCTGTAGATCATCTGTTTCAGGGTTCAGTGTGTTCAGAGACGGTCTTCTGCTGCTGTAGATCATCTGTTTCAGGGTTCAGTGTGTTGTGTGTTCAGAGATGGTCTTCTGCTGCTGTATATCATCTGTTTCAGGGTTCGGTGTGTTGTGTGTTCAGAGATGGTCTTCTGCTGCTGTAGATCATCTGTTTCAGGGTTTGGTGTGTTCAGAGATGGTCTTCTGCTGCTGTGGATCATCTGTTTCAGGGTTCAGTGTGTTGTGTGTTCAGAGATGGTCTTCTGCTGCTGTAGATCATCTGTTTCAGGGTTCGGTGTGTTGTGTGTTCAGAGATGGTCTTCTGCTGCTGTGGATCATCTGTTTCAGGGTTCGGTGTGTTGTGTGTTCAGAGATGGTCTTCTGCTGCTGTGGATCATCTGTTTCAGGGTTCAGTGTGTTCAGAGATGGTCTTCTGCTGCTGTGGATCATCTGTTTCAGGGTTCGGTGTGTTCAGAGATGGTCTTCTGCTGCTGTAGATCATCTGTTTCAGTGTTCGGTGTGTTGTGTGTTCAGACATGGTCTTCTGCTGCTGTGGATCATCTGTTTCAGGGTTCGGTGTGTTGTGTGTTCAGAGATGGTCTTCTGCTGCTGTAGATCATCTGTTTCAGGGTTCGGTGTGTTGTGTTTTCAGAGATGGTCTTCTGCTGCTGTAGATCATCTGTTTCAGGGTTAAGCGTGTTGTGTGTTCAGAGATGGTCTTCTGCTGCTGTGGATCATCTGTTTCAGGGTTCAGTGTGTTCAGAGATGGTCTTCTGCTGCTGTGGATCATCTGTTTCAGGGTTCGGTGTGTTCAGAGATGGTCTTCTGCTGCTGTAGATCATCTGTTTCAGTGTTCGGTGTGTTGTGCGTTCAGAGATGGTCTTCTGCTGCTGTAGATCATCTGTTTCAGGGTTCAGTGTGTTGTGCGTTCAGAGATGGTCTTCTGCTGCTGTGGATCATCTGTTTCAGGGTTCAGTGTGTTCAGAGATGGTCTTCTGCTGCTGTGGATCATCTGTTTCAGGGTTCAGTGTGTTGTGTGTTCAGAGATGGTCTTCTGCTGCTGTGGATCATCTGTTTCAGGGTTCGGTGTGTTGTGTGTTCAGAGATGGTCTTCTGCTGCTGTGGATCATCTGTTTCAGGGTTCAGTGTGTTCAGAGATGGTCTTCTGCTGCTGTAGATCATCTGTTTCAGGGTTCGGTGTGTTGTGTGTTCAGAGATGGTCTTCTGCTGCTGTGGATCATCTGTTTCAGGGTTCGGTGTGTTGTGTGCTCAGAGATGGTCTTCTGCTGCTGTGGATCATCTGTTTCAGGGTTCGGTGTGTTCAGAGATGGTCTTCTGCTGCTGTAGATCATCTGTTTCAGGGTTCGGTGTGTTGTGTGTTCAGAGATGGTCTTCTGCTGCTGTAGATCATCTGTTTCAGGGTTCGGTGTGTTCAGAGATGGTCTTCTGCTGCTATGGATCATCTGTTTCAGGGTTCAGTGTGTTGTGTGTTCAGAGATGGTCTTCTGCTGCTGTAGATCATCTGTTTCAGGGTTCGGTGTGTTCAGAGATGGTCTTCTGCTGCTGTCGAGCATCTGTTTCAGGGTTCGGTGTGTTCAGAGATGGTCTTCTGCTGCTGTAGATCATCTGTTTCAGGGTTCGGTGTGTTGTGTGCTCAGAGATGGTCTTCTGCTGCTGTAGATCATCTGTTTCAGGGTTCGGTGTGTTGTGTGTTCAGAGATGGTCTTCTGCTGCTGTGGATCATCTGTTTCAGGGTTCGAGGTGTTGTGTGTTCAGAGATGGTCTTCTGCTGCTGTGGATCATCTGTTTCAGGGTTCGGTGTGTTGTGTGTTCAGAGATGGTCTTCTGCTGCTGTAGATCATCTGTTTCAGGGTTCGGTGTGTTGTGTGCTCAGAGATGGTCTTCTGCTGCTGTAGATCATCTGTTTCAGGGTTTGGTGTGTTGTGTGTTCAGAGACGGTCTTCTGCTGCTGTGGATCATCTGTTTCAGTGTTCGGTGTGTTGTGTGCTCAGACATGGTCTTCTGCTGCGGTGGATCATCTGTTTCAGGGTTCAGTGTGTTGTGCGTTCAGAGATGGTCTTCTGCTGCTGTAGATCATCTGTTTCAGGGTTCAGTGTGTTCAGAGATGGTCTTCTGCATATCTTGGTTGTAACGAGTGGTTATTTGAGTTACTGTTGCCTTTCTATCATCTCTAACCAGTCCATTCTCCTCTGACCTTTGACCTCTGACATCAACAAGGCATTTTCATTCACATAACTGCTGCTCACTGGATATTTTCTCTTTTCCGGAGCATTCTCTGTAAACCCTAGAGATGGTTTTGTGTGAGAATCCCAGTAGATCAGCAGTTTCTGAAATACTCAGATCAGCCTGTCTGGTATCAACAACCATTCCACTTCAAAGACACTTAAATCCTCTTTCTTCCCCATCCTGATGCTCGGGTTGAACTTCAGCGAGTCGTCTTCACCACATCTAGACGCCTAACTGCCATGTGATTGGCTGATTAGCAATTTGTGTTACCAAGCAATTGAACAGGTGTACCTAATAAAGCGGCCGGTGAGTGTGTATGTATATATATATATATATATATATATATATATATATATATATATATATATATACAAAACTATTTTTTTAATATATATTTATATCATTAATTAGGATCGCAGATTTATTTATATTTACAGATTTATTTTATTTATTAATTGTACTTTTTTTTTTTTTTTTTTTGTCTAAGAAGCTGGTATCCGTGGCTGTCGGAAGTTTACTATAAAATACAGTAACTACAAACATATGGAATGACTTTTTCATGATTTGTTGTATATTTCATAACTGTATGAGATTAAATCATATATAAAGCATATTAAACACTTCAATGCATATGACTGACAACATAACAAACATTCAAATGTATCTGATGGTTCCCGCAGAAAATCTTGAGAATGCCCATTTCCCATAAACTGCAAAAAAAAAACATAAAAATTTTTTTCCCAGTTTGTGTGTGTGTGTGTGTAATTTACCATACCTTGCATCTAACCATTTAACAGGCTTTTACAGTATAGTTTATAAATAGTCATGAAGGAAAGTGAAGCCATGCTTTAGTGACAGTGTAAAGATCTCAGTCAGTGAATCTCTCAGCGCTGTGTTGAAACTTTTTCCTCTTGCAGGTGAGAAATGCAGAAGCTTCATAAACGTGGCTCCTCCTCATGAGAGAGGTACGTCTGTCACTCTTCATTATGAACTCTGGAGACATTTCAGATGTTGCATGATGTTTAAAATAGTGTGTCGCTCAGCTCCTCGATGAAAGCAGTTCTCCTAATGTCTGGTCTTTTATTTTGCACATGCTCTCTGGAGGTCTAGTCACTTTTATTGAAACTTGATTCTATTAATCTTTCTAGCAGCTGAACACCTGCTTCATTATCATTCATGTAGATTTATGAACATGTCAATATGGTCTCATTCCCTCAGCAGCCAGCGCCAGGATCTTTAGCATGATAATTTCTGAGTATAATGGATAGATGCACGATCCAGACTAAAGATCCATCAGATATAATGATGGTTAATCATGACGATGATGACACAGGGTGACTCCTCGCTGTAATTCAGCTCAAATCAAGAGTGAAAAATAATATTTAGGTTTTATATCCCAGAAATCACATCGAAAACAGCTATTTTTCATTCTAAAATTATTTTACAATTTTTACAGTATTTTTTCATTAAATAACTGCACCCTTGTAAAGCAGAAGAGACATTCAGAAATAACATCTTTCTGAAGTATTTCATTATTTTCAGTCAAATGTACAAACATTTTGTCCCTCACAACCTTGTTTTCATTGATACCGAGTGTGAAACTAGAAAACATCTTCCACACTTGTGTGAATATTGTTATCATCCTCTCACTCAAAGTGCATGTGACAGCATGAAGACTTCCGCCGAACTCTATGAAATATGTAGATGCATCCGCATGCTTTCAAAACTGAGTTCTCCTTTTAAATCTCAGTGTCAAGTTTTTGGTATTTCAGCCTCTCCCCGAGCGTGTGTCTCAATGAGCCCCAGCGGTTCAGTCTGTCGTTCTCCATGAGTGTCTGCTGCTCCACATCATCCTAATCAGCAGCTCTATCTGCTTTCTCTCCTCGTCTTGATAGAGCTGGAGTCTTCCATCCATAACGTCCTCAGGGCTTGTCAGAAACTCCCTCGATACACATCTCCTCTCTCTCTCTCATATCCTCACAGGTGTTTTGTGGCTCTGCATCGTGGCCGAGTGTCTCTACATCTTACTGCTGGCCACCGGAGGAATCCTCATGTCCATCGAGGTTTGCCATATTGGAAACCTCATCGATGGACTGAAACTGAATGCATTTGCTGCCATATTCACAGTTCTGTCAGGTAATGTGTTGCATTTCTATACCAGCAAAAGAGAAAATAAAGGGACCATATTTAACCCCTTAAGTGGACATTTAAATGTATTTACGCAGACTGGTTAATGCAGCTCAGAGATGCAATGAATGCATTCACACCACAGTTACAACTGCATAAATAATGTTAAAAGATTAATGCATAAATATACTGAATATAGAACTATGAAATGATACTTTAAATATGAAACAAAAACCACCAGTAGGTGGCAACAAATCAATGCCTTAATAAGCATATCATTGATTTATTAAAGGTCCCCTTCTTCGTGATCCCATGTTTTAAACTTTAGTTAGTGTGTAATGTTGTTGTTAGAGTATAAATAATATCTGTAAAATTCTAAAGCTCAAAGTTCAATGCCAAGCGAGATATTTTATTTAACAGAATTTGCCTACAAAAAACGATCCGTTTGGACTACACCCCTCTAGTTCCTGCAGTAATGACGTCACTAAAACAGTTTTTTGACTAACCTCCGCCCACAGGAATACACAAAAAGGGGGCGTGGTCTTGTTGCGCTCCGACGGAGAAGGAGGAAGAGTTGCGTTTGTGTTTGTCTCCATGTCGTCGAAACGCTGTTATTTTCATCTCGGAGTCCAATCATCTCTGTTTGGGCTTCCCAGGGACGCTGTACTTGGTGATTAATGGTTACAATTTATGTTTAACTCGGTTCCCGAAAATGATAATCCACATGTAAAACTATGTGCAGCACATTTTGCTGAGGACAGCTTCCTCAATCTCAATCAGTTTAATGCCGGATTCACACAAAGATTATTCTTGAAAGATGGAGCAGTTCCCTCTTTGTCTGGAGAAGGCGTTGTTTATGGACCACAACTGGTAAGTGTATTTTATTATTTAAGTTGGTGCGTTTAACAGTTTCTGTAACTTATTACACAAAGGGCAAAGCGGTTTAGCTTTGTTAACTAGATGTTAGGGTTGTGCAAAAAAATCAAATGCGATTTCCATGCACATCTCGTCAGTAAAAACGCTCCTGTGATTATAAGTACATCTCCAGCACATGCTCCTGCCCACTTGCTTCTCAAAACTAGTACAAAACTAGTCCAATCGTGTTTCCAGGAGGGCAGCGTGCGCTCAGCTGCTGTCCAATCACAACACAGGAACCGCTGGCCCAATCAGAACTCGTCACGTGTTTCTGAAGGAGGGACTTTATAGAACAAGGAAGTCATCAGCCCGTTTTTATGACAGTGAAAACAGCGGTATACAGATGAATTGTATGAAAAATACTGTGTTTTTTTACATGCGAAACATGAACACATGTTATATTGCACACTGTAAACACAATCAAAGCTTCAAAAAAGCGCGAAAAACGGGACCTTTAATGATTCTGAAATAAAGCATGTGACTTGCTGATTTTGGAACCATGTTCCATCATACTATTACAATTTCTGCCATAAAAGATGCTAAAAATAGTAAGAGGAGTTTACTAAAATGCAGTTAGGCAACTATATGAATGACTTACTGAATCATTGACTTGTTCAAACACTGTGAATGAATCATTCAGGAAGGAAACACTACAGTGTTGATCGTGGATGCAATGACTGTTGAAATAGAGTAAAATTGTCCATTATGACAATATTGTGTCTAAAAACTACATCAATACAAATAAACTTGAACATAACATTTACTAATTGCATTTATTTATTACATACCATTGTACAGTAGAAAGTATAAAATAGCAGTCCAATGAGCAGATGAAGAGTTACTCTAGTTGTACGATCGTCACGTGCTTGTTGTCGTTGCTCTACCCTTGAAAGGTCACCAGACTCATGTTAGAGCCACATTCAAGACGCATTGTGTCTGATTGACCAATACAATAAAATAAAAGTTCACAAATAGGTGAAGCAAATATCTTTTTTCTAAATCATTGCAATGCTTTAAAGGCCTCTAACAGCTGTCCTCATGGAGATGGATGAGTGGTCGATGTCTATCTATCTGCAGGCTGTCCTTTGCCTGTTTTTTTGTGGCAAATGTCATTGCATTTTGTGCTATTAGAGCCCTGCTGTTCTCCAGATACATACAGAAACATCCAGCCCAAAATCACATATGAGCCTCACAGTATCGTTTAGCCAGCATGTCATCCAGGACATTTTTGACAGATTTCTCAATTCCAGGGCTTATGGCGACATATATGAGTTGAAATTCATTCGGCTTGAATCCTACTCTGCTTATTTATTTATATATTTCAGTGTAGCATTGACCATGTAACTCTATTGTTTGACCGTACAGCCAATATCCTACATTTATTATCGTTATTATTAATATTATAATATTATCTTACATTGCAATTTAAGGAGATGTACTACTTCTACTACTATTAATAATAATGAATTATTATATTACATTGTCTATAATATTTATAGTCAAAATGATAATATCGTACCTTTATATATTATATTATATTATATTATATTATATTATATTATATTATATTATATTATATTATATTATATTATATTATCAAGAGTCTATAAAAAGTCAAACTGATATTTTAACTTTATCTTACCTATTATTATTGTTGTTATAATTATATACATTGTATTATAATAATGTCTTGTCTGTAATGTAGCATATATATATATATATTTTTTTTTTTTTTACTGAATTGCATTACATTACAGACAAGACATAATAAAAATGATAATAATTAATAATAATAATAA